>NW_007728498.1:98924-99918 GCF_000696425.1 Galeopterus variegatus
CTTTAAAAACAAAAAACAAAAAACTATGAAGATATTTATGCCTACAGGAAAGGACCTACCTAAGGGCATATGGTAACTGAGCCAAGATTGGCGTGCAGGCTTTCTGATTCCCATCCCATTGAACCCCCACTCTGACACTCAATGATTAGGTTTGTGAAGTTTAAGTTCCCTCTCTTGCCCAAAGCAAATTAGCTGTTAACAGGCCTTCATGGTCCTCAGATAAGAGGAAGTAGGTAATTGGACAAAGTGACCAACACTGGCATCTGTGTGGTCTCTTGGTAAGATATAGAAGTGTCAAAATGTGCCTCCTATTATTTTCTCATTCCTCATCCCAAGGCTGAGGTGTCCAGGGACACACCTTAGTTCACCAATACCAGCCTGTAACTTTAATGAAGAGGGGAAAATTCCCTGTTCTCCCCTCCTTCTTCACTGGTGTGCTTTAAGCTATTTCTGGAGTATGACAAATAGAGAAGGGTAGTGGAAAAATCAAACATGTTCATTCATATGAGCCATGTCTACAGTCTGTCCAGGGTCTGTTTCACTTTTTATAGCCAATTGTCTCTCCTAGTCACCCCAGCCTCCCTTAAATCTGTTAAAACATGCTCCCCCCCCACCTTTTTTGCTGTTCTTGGAATCCGCTTCTGGATGCCAGTTTCCTGAGTCTGCTTTAGTAACCAGAATGGAGAAACTTATTAACCGCCATCTACACCTTCTGGTGATAAGACAGTTATATATTTAAAAAAGGTCTTTCCTTTTTTTTTTTTTTTTTTTTGTGACCGGTAAGGGGATCATAACCCTTGGTTTGGTGTCGCCCGCACCACGCTCAGCCATTGAGCACACCGGCCATCCCTGTATAGGATCTGAACCTGCGGCCTAGGTGCTCCCAGCGCCGCACTCTCCCGAGTGAGCCATGGGTTCGGCAGGTTCGGATCCTGTATAGGGATGGCCGGTGCGCTCACTGGCTGAGCACGGTGCGGGCGACACCAAGCCAAGG
>NW_007728498.1:99928-114415 GCF_000696425.1 Galeopterus variegatus
CCCCCCCCCCCCCCTTTAAAAACAAAAAACAAAAAACTATGAAGATATTTATGCCTACAGGAAAGGACCTACCTAAGGGCATATGGTAACTGAGCCAAGATTGGCGTGCAGGCTTTCTGATTCCCATCCCATTGAACCCCCACTCTGACACTCAATGATTAGGTTTGTGAAGTTTAAGTTCCCTCTCTTGCCCAAAGCAAATTAGCTGTTAACAGGCCTTCATGGTCCTCAGATAAGAGGAAGTAGGTAATTGGACAAAGTGACCAACACTGGCATCTGTGTGGTCTCTTGGTAAGATATAGAAGTGTCAAAATGTGCCTCCTATTATTTTCTCATTCCTCATCCCAAGGCTGAGGTGTCCAGGGACACACCTTAGTTCACCAATACCAGCCTGTAACTTTAATGAAGAGGGGAAAATTCCCTGTTCTCCCCTCCTTCTTCACTGGTGTGCTTTAAGCTATTTCTGGAGTATGACAAATAGAGAAGGGTAGTGGAAAAATCAAACATGTTCATTCATATGAGCCATGTCTACAGTCTGTCCAGGGTCTGTTTCACTTTTTATAGCCAATTGTCTCTCCTAGTCACCCCAGCCTCCCTTAAATCTGTTAAAACATGCTCCCCCCCCACCTTTTTTGCTGTTCTTGGAATCCGCTTCTGGATGCCAGTTTCCTGAGTCTGCTTTAGTAACCAGAATGGAGAAACTTATTAACCGCCATCTACACCTTCTGGTGATAAGACAGTTATATATTTAAAAAAGGTCTTTCCTTTTTTTTTTTTTTTGTGACCGGTAAGGGGATCGTAACCCTTGGCTTGGTGTCGCCCGCACCACGCTCAGCCATTGAGCACACCGGCCATCCCTGTATAGGATCTGAACCTGCGGCCTAGGTGCTCCCAGCGCCGCACTCTCCCGAGTGAGCCATGGGTTCGGCAGGTTCGGATCCTGTATAGGGATGGCCGGTGCGCTCACTGGCTGAGCACGGTGCGGGCGACACCAAACCAAGGGTTATGATCCCCTTACCGGTCACAAAAAAAATAAAATAAAATAAAAATAAAAAATAAAAAAGGTCTTTCCTTTTTTTTTTTTTTTGTGACCGGTAAGGGGATCGTAACCCTTGGCTTGGTGTCGCCCGCACCACGCTCAGCCATTGAGCACACCGGCCATCCCTGTATAGGATCTGAACCTGCGGCCTAGGTGCTCCCAGCGCCGCACTCTCCCGAGTGAGCCATGGGTTCGGCAGGTTCGGATCCTGTATAGGGATGGCCGGTGCGCTCACTGGCTGAGCACGGTGCGGGCGACACCAAACCAAGGGTTATGATCCCCTTACCGGTCACAAAAAAAATAAAATAAAATAAAAATAAAAAATAAAAAAGGTCTTTCCTTTTTTTTTTTTTTTGTGACCGGTAAGGGGATCGTAACCCTTGGCTTGGTGTCGCCCGCACCACGCTCAGCCATTGAGCACACCGGCCATCCCTGTATAGGATCTGAACCTGCGGCCTAGGTGCTCCCAGCGCCGCACTCTCCCGAGTGAGCCATGGGTTCGGCAGGTTCGGATCCTGTATAGGGATGGCCGGTGCGCTCACTGGCTGAGCACGGTGCGGGCGACACCAAGCCAAGGGTTACGATCCCCTTACCGGTCACAAAAAAAATAAAATAAAATAAAAATAAAAAATAAAAAAGGTCTTTCCCCTTCCCTACCCTCTTTAACATTTTTTTTTTTTTTTTAAGATCACAAAGGCTTAGGGGCACTCTTGGATTCTCTAAAAAGAGATTGTTTTGAATTTTTAATATGTTCTTGAGTTGTTGGTCTCCCTCCTTAGGATTTATTAAATGTTAAAGTTGAAAAGGCTCTTTACCACTATCAAGTCCAACTGTTCTCCTTGTATAGATGAGGAAACTGAGACTCATGATAGGGAGGGACTAACACAGAGTGATGTAGCATTCCAGTGGCAAAGCTAGGACTTGAATCTAGGTCTTAGTTACAGGGTCAGTCTTGGTAAATCACTGATTTTCTGGGGTTTTAGCCCTAGATCAACAGGTCAGGGGAATAGTGATCAAGTGGTGATTTGATAGGACCATCCATGTGAGCAGACATAAAGCCCAGCTCCTTGAAGTATTTAAAGGATTCTGGGTCTGTATTCAGCTAAATTTTAACAGGGGCTGTGTGGACTGTTTATTTTCTTGCCATTCCTAGCATTGCTTAAGCCACTGGAGTGGTACTAAAGTGGTATTTGGTGAATAAGAGGCAGAATCTCAGTCTTTTAACCCTTGAACCAGTGCTGCCTGCAGACTTTAGGTTGGGGCAAGGGATCAGGAATGGAGGCTGTGTGAGAGAGAATCCTGCATCTCCACTTCTTTGGTTCTCCAGTTCACTGGGCCCTTTGTGACAGTGTAGGTGATGATAGAGACAGACCAGGAACAATCTTGGTGATTTCCTTTAGGCTTGTCTTTGAACAGTCCTTTAGGCAGGCAGGGGCTGGTGGAGCTTGAGGGACTTTGTGGGACCCTCAAAGGCACCAACTAATCTATACTCTCTTGTGTTAGACTTAGAGAGGGAAAGGTTGCTCTATGAGTCAGTGATAGAAGTGGTACTGACCATTAATCTGCTTTTTCCATTATTCTCTAGCTGTCTGTAACAATAGCTTGTTTTAAGGGTGGTATGCTTACTTTTTTCTTGCCTCCTCTTCTCATGTGACTACTTTACTGAATGGTGGAGCTGGAAGGGACATTTAGAGGTCATCTGGTCTATCCCCCTGCCTCCAAATCTGATTCTCCTTGGATGAGATGAGATGACACATACAGTTATTCTGAACTCTGTTCTTACAGTGTTGCTTGGCAATCACCTGTCTCAGGTCCCTTTGTATCTTCCTGGGAATCCCCTGCCCTGGAATCTCCAGAGGAGAGATTTGTCTATCAACACTACCAGGGTTGGGCCTTTCACGGACAGAGCTGCTGAAAATTGGCATCATTACAGTCTGGGAACAGTCTGTCTCTGATCTTTTAAAGAAAAAAACGAGTTTATTATGTGCCTCTTTCCTAACTCACAACCTTTTCTCCCTGCTACCCCACCCCATTCTTCTGCTCCAAAAGGAAAAAACAAAACAAACAAACAAAAAACTGAGTACAAATGTGGTCTCCTATGGGGCAGTCTATTGGTCAAGTGAAGGGGTTGGTCTTTTCATGATTGACTGGCTTTGGTGTTCATCCTTCCTCCCATTTCATGCTTGATAGAGCTGAAAAAACTTTTCAATTCCTGGTTCTAATTTGCGGTACAGGAGCTGTCACTTCAGAAGGTTAGCTCAGGATTTCATGAATTTGGAAGGTGGGTGTTGAGAAATGGAAGGTAATACTGAACCGAGAATTCTTCTTTTTCCATGTAAGAAGAACCTGTCTTCTGTCCTCAGTAAAGTGATCCAAATGAAGTGGGCGTTTAGGCACATCCTTTCTTCAGGCCCTCAGTCTTTCCACCTTGTCATGAGGGAACTGTATTTGTATGTTTATTCCTTCAGACATTCTTTCCTCACAATTTGAGCACCAGTTTCTATATACCAGGCAGTGCTGGGAATACAAAGTTGCACAGCACTTGCTAAAGTGTACCTTCTTATTTGCCTCCACTTCTGGAGTGTTGTTTCTTCCTGAGTGCTGAGTTCAGAATTGAGTTTCTAGCCTGGGATTTGGTTGGTTGATTAGTAGATCTAACAGAATACTGGCATGGGTACTCTTGGCCATTTCTTCTTGAGTCTATGGAGGGGAAAGGGCTGTGTCTTTCTTTACTAAGGAAAGAAAGAAACCAAATAAGACTATATTATGAAAGCTGTGGGTTGACTGAAGACTTATGGATAAGCATCAAAAGCTTCACAGATTTCCCTGCCTTTCTTCTCACATTTCCTAATATCTGCCTGACAATAGCATAGACTCCCTATAGTTCTGCTGAAAGCCCAGGAAGCTAGCTATTAGGTTATGTTTCGAATTTCCTTCTAATCTGGTGAGTGTGGTAGTTACATATATTGATAGATATTGAGCTGGTGGACATAAACAAATCCCCTAAGGTATCTACCAGCAGTGAGCTGAGGACTAACTGTTTTGGGGTGCAGCTTTTCAAATGCATCTACACGTAGGGCAGCCCAGAATTTCCCCAGTCTTAAGCTTTACTTTAACTGATTGTTCTGGAAGGTCTGGGTTTCTCACAGGAGTGTTTTGTACCATAGAATAACTGAGCTGACCTTCAACCTTCTAGTTCAGGCTTTATGTTTTAGATAGGGAACCCAAAGCCCAGAAAAAGGAAGAGATTTGAGTGAACTGGTAGTAGGACTCGGACTAAAATCCAACTTGCCTGACTCCTAGTATTGGGGAGGAACTTTGAATGCCTGCCTTCTAAATGGCACTCACTGCAGGGTGCTCAGTGTTTTCTCCCTTTGTGCTGGGGGTTACATGACCATGGTGTTATGGTCGTGGGAAGAGCATCTTTTTTTGAGTGTGTAGAGCTGACCTCAGGGGCTTCTTTATATGAAGGTGGTTCAGACATTGACCTTGTCTCAGGAACTCTTTGTAGTGCTTCCTAGGAAGGTGAGTGTTCTGCTTTGGCTGTGCAGGGTGGTGGAAGGCAGATGTGTGGGCTGAAGGGAGGTAGAGAGAGGAGACTAGCCATGTTTTCCTGCTTGTGACTAGGCCTTGCCGTCCTAAGAGTCCTTAGGGAAGAGAGTTATTTCTTTGTATTCATAGCCAGAGAGGTTAGGCAGCTTGTTCGGGGTTGCATAAAGTTGGTAATAGTATTGAAAGGAGAACTTGGCTTTCCTAATTCCCAAGTTAGTGGTCTCCCACTGTACTTGTCTGCCTTGAAAGGATAATTCTTTTCACCCATGGGGCACAGACTTCCAGAGAATTGGTTCTGTGCTGATTACATTAACAAGATGGCTGCAGTGGATTGCCCCTAAATAGCTTCTGCTGTAGCGGATTTCGGTGATTGGGTGACTCAGTTCTTCTGGGGCCTTTATAATGACTTCATTCTCTTCCTGCCTGCCCCTCACCTAAATTTCCTGCTTTCTCTTTGCCTTTTTAAATTTTGAGCTCTGACCAATTTGAATTCTGACTTAGTTCTCCAGCTTGATTTGTCCTTTGAGTTAGGAGAGTACTTATGGTACTTTCCTTTCCAATTTGGTGATAACATTTGCTGCTATAGTAACCATTTGAGTACAGAGTGGAATTTCCTGGTCTAAACCCTCTCCACTCACCTCTAGGTACTTGTAGGCCAAGTCTGGGGTAAGTAGCTAGCCAAAAAAGGACTTTTTGGGTCTTCATAGAAAGGGAGCATAGAGTAGTGTTGAGAAGCACAGACTCTGGAACCAGAATGCTTAGACTCAAATCTCAGCTCTGTGACCAGCTAGTTGTGTAGCCTTGGGAAAGTGACTTAACTTCTGTGCCTCATTCTCCTCAGCTGTGAGGTGAAGATAATAATGGTACCTATCTCATAGGATTATTGTGAGGATTAAATGAGGCTATTAATGTAAAGTGCCTAGAACTGTGCCTAGCATCTAATAAGTACAATAAAAATGTTTATTATTATTATTTATTGAATTAGTGTGTGCCCGACCCTGTGCTAGGTGGGATGGGTAAGAAAGAAGGCAGGAAGCGGCACTCTCATTATTTATTGAGTGGTTACTATGTACTATTTACTGTAAGGGATATAAATAAGTGAATGGTGGGTACAGTTGCTGCCTTCAAAGTTCTATTTAATTGGGCTTTAATTAAGGGCTAGCTCACTTAAAAACAGTCTGAGAAAAATGCGTACTTTACATGGCATTTTCTGTAGATTTTGAGAAGGGAGTTTACTGGGACATGAATATGGCCTTGAAGGATGGATATATACTTGGAGGCAGCAGCCATTCTGGATGGGAGAGTAATGTGGTTTTGGTATGTGGGCATAAACCAAGTGGCTCTTGGCCAGTGCCCTCTTGAAAGTGAATTTGTTTGAAATGAAGGAAGGCTTGAGATGCTGATTATTTCAAGGGGAACCACAGAAACATACATGCAAGCATAGATCAAGTTGCTCTTTCTAGGGTCATCTGGAGCCAATAGTCCTTTCTTAACCGGCAGCCCTTCTGAAAGGGTCTATGGGGGAGATTGTACCTTGAGTTTTCGAGAACTGGGAATTAATTTAAAAAAAAAAAATGTTGTTTTTGTTACCCAAGTAGGTATGTGAGAGGATCCTTCCTTCATGCTTTCCAAGGAATAGAGCTCATTAATGACTTTCTTTAGGTCCACAGCCTAGAAACAGTGTTCACTTCTCTTCACTTCTCCTAGTGGCTTTGAAAGGGGGAAGATGGGGGGGAGGATTTCTCAGAGTGTGGTTGTGATAGGTGGAGGTGTGTTGCCTTTTCTGGCCAGGACCCAGCTGCAGTATCTGGGCCTTAGACTTGGAGAAAGGGTCTTTTGAGAGACTTTCAAAGCACAGCTCTTTGGCTGTGCCTGATGACAGAAACACCATACCTGATGCTCCTTTCAATGGGCTTGTTGCGGCATAAGGTAAGTGTTGACATAGCTCCTAGGCCACTGGTATGGTGAATGGCTCTGTACTGTTTTGCCAGGTAGTTCCTATGATTGGTGACTCTGAAGGCTGAAGTTTTTTTCCATCCCCGGCAACCTTTTCTTTTGTTGGAATTTGATAGATACTTTATGTCACCAGGTTATTGATCAGGGCCTAAGGAGAGAAGAGTTGAGATGTTAGAATTTGGTTATATAAAACAAAGTATAATCCTGAAAAATCTTTTCTTGGGAATATATTTGGAGGGTGACAGGGGTCAGGGCCTAGGACAGGGAAGAAGGCATATCTGTCAGGCTTGGTTATCATTTCCTTCCCTCTCTTTAGTCCTGGCTTCCCTTAAATACCTGGGAAGGATCAAGTCTTATTTTTCTGGAGTTAAGTGTGTTTTTGTAAGGTTTCTGATCTTACTTTCTGGGTATAATCTGCCCCCACCCTCACCCCTGATTGGTCCTTTTTCAGAAATCTCAGCCTGGAAGTTTGGTGAAGTACACCAAGAGGCTCTCTCTTACCTTCTGTAGTCTTTAACTGAGGTTGACTAATCTGTGGTATGGAGTGGGAAGGTGGGGGTCAAGGTAACAACCAATTAGGTGGTCATTAAGTTGTACAAATCCTTGCTATCTTTAAGGGTTTTAAGTGAGCTAAACTCGACAAACATCCTTGTAGATAGATGCTCATGGGAGACTGACTGACCCACAACAGTTCTCTTACTGAGAACAAAAGTTACGTAATAGCTTTGCTTTTGAATTTTCCTTTTCCCTAACATAAAAATATGAGAAATATGTAAATGGAGTAGAATAAAGCTCCTCCAGGTTCCTTATTGCCCTTTGTGCCTGGGCCATGGTAGATCTATCGTATGCTTGGCAGGAACATCTGCCATTTTGCTTAAGGGTTACACTACACCTCTCTGCTTTCAGTACTTGGAGAGCTGCTCCAGCTCGGCCTGAGGTGGGTCTGGGGAAAATCTAGCCTAGTTACCTTTCTCTCTGCTATAACCTGGACATTTTCCTGTGATTGGGAGTTTACCTCCTGGCTGTAGGCCAGTTGCCAGAGGAAACCGATGACTAAAGCCTTCCTCAATGTGATGTCAGCTTCTGGAACCTTTCCTAATGATTCCCTGCCAGTCAAGTCTGCCTTATTTGGCTATTTTCTCCCCCCTCAAATCCCCACCCGCCACAGCTAGTCCCCTATTCTCCTTCAGTACAAGGATTGCCTTCCTCAAGTTTATACAATGCCACCTGCAAACTTTTCTCCTTGTTTAGAACCCTAATGTGGGGAGGAGTGGGGAAGATGGGAGAGCTGTGGAATGACTGTGATTTCTCCACCTTGCTTTCTTATCTCTTTTTGCCTTCTTGACACTGCCTGGTCACCCCTCTCCAGCTTCTTACCTAGACGTCTGACAGCCTAGGAGTGGTCTTGCTTGGCCTGAAAAGGCTCAAAGTGTGGGGTGTGGGTGGGGCTAGGACTCTCAGCATCTGAAACTGTTCCTTTGGAGCAGGTAAAGCCTTCCAGCTGATAAGTCCAGTTCTTTGCGTGTATGCCTAGCTTTCTCACTTGGCTTTCTTGAGTGGGCTTGGTCCAAGGTCCGTCTGCCTCTCCTCCCCAGTTCTGAGCTGTCTAGCCTTAGGTTAGAGGAGCTGAGCTTTTGACACTACAGGTTGGGGAACCTGTCTGGATTTTCCTTCCTTCCTTCCTTCCTTCCTTCCTTCCTTCCTTCCTTCCTTCCTTCCTTCCTTTCCTTTCCTTCCTTTCCTTCCTTTCCTTCCTTCCTTCCTTCCTTCTTCCTTTTCTTCCTTTTCTTTCAAGTGTCTTTTAGTAAAGATGGTACAATGGAAAGAATAGTGGACTGAATCAGGATATGTCGTTTTTAGTCTCTGCCTGTGGGACCTTGAGCAAGTTACTTTTATGAGCCTTAGTATCCTTATCTGTAAAATAGAGACATTGGCTTTTTCTGACATTCTGATTATTTGTGCCCATTCTTTAAAGGGATATTAAGGGGATCTTGGAAAGAGTGTAACAGAGCAGAGAGCAGTGACTGTTTGGAAAAGTTGCCCTCTCCCCTTTAGAATGGCACTGAGGGTGTTGTTTTTGCCTCCAGCTATCAATATGTATGCAGATCTCTCTATTTCAATGAACTCTGCTCTGAAGGTATTATATTTACCCACCACAGAGCTTGCTGTGGGGATCCTGGCTTGGAGAGACAACAGTTAACTGAGTGCCTTGGGTGGGGCCTTGGAGTCCAGCCTGCAGTCTACATTTGCTGACTATTTTTGGTCATTGGTGGCTCCAGGAAGAATAGAAGACCCTTGGATTGGTCATTGTTTCATGAGGGAAGGGGAAAACCAAGAAACAAACCAAAACCGAGTGCAAATTAGGTTTGATTTCCGCTATTCCTCTACCCCACAACATCCCTCCCCTTAGGGTTATGAAATTGCTTTTGGCTGAGTCTTAAATTGCTAAGCTCCCCTTTCCCTTCCTCTGTCTGAGTCACTGGTGTCTATGTTGCACTTGGATGGGGAGAGCCAGGTCATCTGGACTTAGGTGGAGCAAAGGGGAGGAATTTTCATCCAGGGAGATTGCCGCAATGCCTAGTGTTGGGCTTTCAACTGATCCTGCATTTTATTTTATTTTATTAATTTATGCATTGAATTTTTTTTAACATTTTGTTTAGTTTTTATTAGTTATGAATATTCATGGGGTACAAAGCAAATTGTCAACACTTGTGCCTAAGATATGATGGCCAGATCCATACTGACAGCGTGTCCATTACCACAAATTGTGATTATACCTGTGTCCCCTACCCAATTACCCCTCATTTATCCCCGACTTCCCTCACCATACCCCTTTCCCCACTCCACTTTGTGTCACTAGGCGTGTTTTCTCCCTCTACAAGTCCAACACACCACTGTGGTCTTTCTTTCCTTCCTTCTTTCTCTCTTAGCTCCCACTTAGGAGTGAGAACATGTGGTATTTATCCCTCTGTGCTTTGCTTATTTCACTCAACATAAGTTTCTCCAAGCTCATCCATGTTGTTGCAAATGGGAGCATTTCATTCTTTTTTATGGCAGAGTAGCATTCCATGGTGTATGTATATGCATTTTCCTTATCCAATCATCCATTGGTGGACATTTAGGTTGGTTCCATATCTTGGCTATTGTGAACAGAGCTGCGGTGAACATGGGAGTGCAGGTATCCCTTCGACATGATGATTTCCATTCCTTTGAGTGCATACCCAGAAATGGGATTGATCCTGCATTTTTTTGATTATGGCTTCCTTTGGTGTTAGACCTGTAGATTAAAGAAAAGGGATTTCTGAATTTCCTGTGAGGGCCTGCTGGGCTTATGGTGCGTAAGCAAAGTTCCTGGGGGTGTTTTCACCCTTCTTCTTTCTTCTCCTTCTCTTCACTGACATTTTGTTCAGTGCTTGCTGTGTCTTAGCCACCTAGGAGTTGGCCATGAACATGAGTCTCACCTACTCTGAGCCCCCTGGAGGGAGGGCAAGATAGGAGCCTTAGTATCTGTCTTCCTTTCTTTAGGAACAAGTTTCCTAGGACAGTTCAACCGGAGAAGGCTTAGTTGGTTATAGCTGAGCAATGCTGTTGGGAAGAAGATTCTTCCCCAGTGTTAAGCTGGAATGGCCTCTGAGTCATGTGGGAGCTTGCTCCTGGGAGCAGCTGCCTTGCTCGCAGCTCCTCATTCTTCCTAGGGGCCTCACATGGGTTGTTAAGGATGCCAGTTGCAAGTGGTAGATCAGAATGTCTGTTGGTGAGGGAGGGTAGGCAAGCAGGTTGAGGAAGGAGGTCAAATGGAAGAAGAGTGGTTCTTTATTTTTATATTTCCCCTTTTTGTAAAAACCCAATGTTATTAGTCCTTTTCTGTTGCTTGTAACAAAATACATGGAACTGGGTAATTTATAAGAAAATGAAATTTATTGTTTACAGTTTCAGAGGCTCAGAAGTTCAAAGTCCAGGGAACACATCTGGTGACGGCTTTCATGGTGGCTTCAGTGACAGCAGTATATAACATTGTGAAAATGGTGGAGCAGAGAGAGCAGAGAAAGATAGACTCCTCTTATTTTAAAGCCCTCAGAACCATGCCCCTGACCACCATTTTTAATCCAGGTGCCCATACAACACTATTGGGTCCCTTGCATACATTATCACTGCTTCTCTCTCACCATGTCTATCACTGACTAAACGCTCTCCAAAGGTTTGTTCATCCATAACCACCCCCACCTGGAGAACAGTCCCTTCTTGAGGCAGGGGGAGTTAGAAGCTTTCAAATTCACAAGTTTTCTGAAGGAGAAAGCCTGGGAGGCCAGATGGCTGCAATACCACATAGTAAGTGCCATAACAGGAGTTCTTACAAAGTACAGTAGGCATGCAGAAGACGGTGCAACTTTAATACCTGGAAGTATTAAAGAAAGCTTCCAGCAGAGGTGACATGGAGTGGGGGAAGGTAAAGAAAAGGCACCTGACATTTCAAACTGAAAGAAAGCACATAGGCGAAAGCAGAACATAAGAGGTATGGCTTTACCCACCCCCCCAAAAAAAAAAAAGGTATGGCTTACTTGGGAAACCTTGATCCCACAAAGCTACAGTATAGCGTATGTGTGGGAACAAGTGGGAGCTGAGTCTGGAAAAGAAGCCAAGGATGGGCCAGGTACCAAAGGACCCTCCCTACATGCCATGCCAAGGGGTTTAGATATTGTAGTGTTCACATTCACTGCAGTGTTATTAGTACTAGTAACAGAAAATAACTTTTAACTAGTAATTAGGTACTAGTAATAGAGAAAATACACCTTGGAAAAGGGGAGGGTGCATTAGCTCCTATAGGGAAGAGAGGCCTGAGTACAGAAAAAGCCTAGCTGGCCTTGACTGACCAGTGTAAACTTCTTAAACCATGACAGATCTTAGTTTTCTATCTGTGGAATGGAAGAATAATAACACCCTACTTCTTAGGGTTATGATGAGGATTCATTCAGTGCACTCATGATCTTAAAGTGCTCTGTGAGGTGTGAGACACAGAGGAGGGAGGGTAGGCCCAGGACACTCCAGAATTTTTGTTTCAGTTGGCCTCTTAAAGTTCTGTCTTATGCAAGTTTCCCATCACGCCTCTGATCCCAGAATGCCAGATGCTACAGTTTCTCTGAGCCCCACATAGGTGCCACACAGCCTGGCATTTTTTAGTAGGAGGTGTGCAGAGAAGCACCATCTCCCCACTCAGTTGAGCAACATAGCTCCAACTAGCCCCAGCACAGTCCTACTGAAGAATGGCCACAAGTGGCTGCTGAGAGAGGTGCTACCTTCTCCTCAGCTCTTCAGCATCAAATAAGTGTTACTAGAGTAGAGGGTTTCCTAACTTCCCTTTAGTTGGAGATAGAAGTATTTATAGAAGCTGCAGTGAAACTGGGCACCTTTGAGGTCTTCTGGCCCCAAGCCTGCATATCTTCATGTCCATCACTGACTATGCACTCTTCAGAGGTCTGCCCATCTCACCGGTCTTCAGCAAACAATTTATGGGGAGCCATCCAAACCAAATTCAAGGTCTTTGGATAGAGATTCTCAATCTGTTGAGCTTTTCATTTTCACCACGTACTATCCATGGCTTCTTGGTGCTGTCTTGGCCATTTGTAAATCCCCAGTCCACCCCAGGACTTTATATTTTGTAAAGAAGCAAATTACCTGAGCCTGAGGAAGATGTGTTGGTCAATGGTAAAACACAAAAAGGGGGAGGGACTTGCTTAAGGTCACATAGTAGGAGTAGAAGCTGGTCTTGAAGCCAGGACTCTCAGGAGTGCGTTCTTTTAATTATATTAGCCCAGAATGTAAGCTTTATAAGAACAGAGATGGTTTCCTGCTGCCCATTGTATCCCCATGCCTAGCATAGTGCCTGGCATAGAGTAGGTGCTCAAATATTTGTTGAATAGATATATTAATAGCTACTATTGTCCAGTTGGAATTGTCTTCCTCAGACTCCTTTAGCTAGGTCTACCAGGGAGCCAGACAACAATTGCAGTATTCCACTGGAAACTGCCTAATGTAGATCCAGCTGGGCCTTGGCAGAATGGAGTTGAGTAGTGCCAGGGAATGGGAAGGTGTTGTCCCTCCTATGCACCTTGGAGAGCCTGTTTATCTGTGAGTGGCCATCTTGTTCGTAGCCAGTTTTCACTCCCTTTTTCCATGTCTTCACACAATACAGTAGTGTTCACGCCAAGAGGGGATATTAGAATCAGAGCTTCTAGTGGATTCTAGTAGGCAAGGCAACTGTGCAAGCATTTCTATTCGTCTTTGTGAAGCAGCCCAGAGTTTGGCCATAGAGTAACATATTCGAGGCATTATCCAGTTTTTTATTTTTTATTTATTTATTTATTTATTTTAGTTTTTTATTTTTTATATGTGTGTTACTCATTATGGCATGGCCAGCAGGCAGGACCACATTGTGTAATCTAATCCTGAGAGATTTGTGCCCCTGAGGTTTAAGGACTGGGTTGGCCCCTGTGCTCAGGGATGGGCAGAGCCAGGAACAAATCAGGGAGGATATCAGGGAAGTCCTGGAGAGCATAATGTTGGGCACCAGCAGCTGTCCCCTCCTGCTGTTGCTGCTATTGTCACCACTACCACCACCACCATCCATGCTACCTTGAGGTCCTAGAGCTGCATATCTTTGTAGATTAGGACACATTTTGGTCAAGGTAGGCTAATTTGGGGGGCAATGGGAAGACTTTTCCTCCCATTCACTCCTTAGAGAGGGGTGTGGCCAGCATTTGGGAGGCATAGGTTTATGCTTACTAGGTAAGGTTGGATGCCCTATAATAGAGAGAGCCTCTGGAGGTCACCTTGTATTTAAAGGACTTTTTTCCATGTGTTTTTGCAGTGCTGAGCTAGACACTGTACAAGAAATGTTAACAAAGTCTCTGCCATTTGGTAGGGCAGACTTAAATAAAGGCAAACTTTACTTATTTTACAATTTTGGACTAGTTTTTTCATTATGAAACTAATGCAGGTTCACTGTAAGAAATGAAACAGCACTGAAAAATATAAACTTCCCTGTCTTCTGCCTCTGACTCTACTCTCCAGAGAGAACCACCATTAGCCAGTTAGTTTTTAGAATGTAGACTCTTTTTTAATGTATTTATACACGTATACCCTTAAACACACACATTAGCACAAATCCATATTGTTCTGCAACTTGCTATTTTAACTTAGTATGTGGTCCATCTTATGTCAAATCAGATTTTAAATTTTGTATAGGCTCATTAATAAGCAAATTAACAAATGGGTGGAACACTTAAAATCTACACAAATAAAGGGCCTGTACTTTTCATCGAGTGGAAAATAACAAACACATTATAAAGGCTTGCCTGCCTGAGAGAGAAGGCGTTCTTAAGAAGGTGGGATCCTTCTACTGGGATGGATGATGAGAGCTGCTCTCCTTTCCAAGCTCAGTAGGCTCCACCTCTAGAGACTGCTGTGATTTCACCTGTGTCTAAATGATCTTAGTGGAGTGATTGGCGGTAGGATAAACCACCTTATTCTGCTTAATGTGGCCCCCTCCCTGTTCTGTGGTTTTGCCAGTTTGGGGTAGTTTGATTCCAGACAGTACCGGACAGAATTCTGCTCCTCGGAAGACCTGTGGTTACTGGAACTGTCTGTGGTGAAGAAAAGAAGCTGTGAGAGTGTATGTGTGTGTGTTGGTGGTGGGCACATGCCTTTCCAGTCTTCCCCAAAGAAAAGCAGTAGGAGGGCCTGTCAATTATCAGTGAAGCTAGATTAGAATCTCCCCTATCTCTCCCTTCAACATACACACCAGGGATCTTGTCCAGGTGGTGGAAAAGTGGAATTTTGCAGTGCTCAGCTATAGCTTACTCATCCAGTTGAAGAGTTGAAAAAAATAGTGATTTGTGAACCACAAATATATATATATATATATATATATATATATATATATA
>NW_007728498.1:114512-136801 GCF_000696425.1 Galeopterus variegatus
CTTGTCATCTTTTTTTTTTTTTTTTTTAAATTCTAGCCTTGTGGCACTGGTCCTCGTCTTAGAAGCTTGCTACCTTGAGGATATTGATCATGTTGAAGGAGCCAGGCCAGGAGAGGAGAAGCATAATTACCAGAAATGCCAGCTCTCTTCTGCCTATTCATGGCAGGCTCCACCCTTCCCTTTTCTTCTTAGTTTCCAGACTTCCACAGTAGGTGGAGCAGAGCTTCTGCTTGCCCACCCTTTAATCCTGGAGCCTCTGCCACAAGAGGTTGACCGTGGATAGGCTGGGCCTATAGGCCACTGCAGGCATTATTGTCTTCCCCTTCAGACAAACAGAAAGCTTCCTGCAGACTCTGAGTGATTGGAGCTTTCTGCGTACTGAGGCAGGGAAAGAAAAGCTCTGAGATCAGGCTCCAAAAACGGAAAGGGAATGACATTTTAAAGAATTTTTTGGCTATTTGAGAAGCCTTGGATCCAAAGTATCCTATAGGCATTTATTGTAGGCCAGGCTTGTAGGTAGAGTTTTAATACTTAGTGGTTATGTGACTTTGGGGAAGTCCCTTAACCTCCCTGAGCTTCCCATTCTCCCATTGGTAAAATGGGGATGATAATGCTAGCCTCAGAGTTGGTGGGAAACTAGGATGAGGTAATGTTGGACAGCCCTCAAATATTAGTTCTGCAGAAAATCAAGCACACAGGATTCAGGTGCTCAGAGAAGTTGAAATCATGTTTTAATAGCCTCTGTTGACAAAGGCGGTAGAGTGTGTCAACAGATGAAAGACTTTTGATTCATAATTATGAATGGTTATGATCCTTAAAAGGGTAAGCCTCGGTTATCAGGAAAAGTTTACTTCTGTGGAACAGCTAATTTAAAGACCACTTGAGACCAATGAGGCATTGCCATATAATTGACTCTCAACTATCCATAACAAAACTTTCTTCTTCCAGCTACCTGTGGATTGCCTGTCCTAAGCCATGTGAGCTCAGGGAATATAAACTCCCTTGGGTCTTCTGATAGTCCAGTTAAGATGTAATTAGATAAGTAAACATGTCCAAAAAAATTCCCAAAGTTAAGTGGTTAGATTGCTATTGCTGGGTAATCCATATGGTATTACTTTTACATTGATGTGGATAACTGATCTTAACCATCAGGAAAATGGTGAAATTTGCCCTCAAGGAAAGTGATATGCTTCTACTTTCCAGGTCATCTGTACCCTCACTGACCATCCCTCCAGGCTGTGAACTCAAGTAGGGGTGGTAAATTTTTGAGAACAGGATGGGAGGGAGGCAGTTCTTCAGAGATTGGAGGTAGAGAAGGCCACATGTGAGAGTGCCCTGCATGGACTGTTATTTCAAGGAGGGTTTGATTAGTTCTCCATTCCCCACACTCTTCTGGGATTCAACCTTTGGCAGGAAGAGCTAAGGCTGAAGAAAATCTTGAAAGAACCATTAGGGACCTCTCTGGGCAAGTTCCTGTGAAACCTCTAGCTGTTGAGCAGCTCAGAAAAGGGAATTGTAGGGTTAGGAAGCTGGGAGGGAGTTATAAGTTTAGTGGACAGCTTCTTGTTCTCTACATAGTTTCCTATTTAAAACAGCCCATTTAGATGTGAACTGAAGAAATTCCTTTACAGGTTGGCTGGGATTGCTTTGTAATTATTTTCCAGTGTTCCTAGCTTCTTTTCTCATCCCATGTCTGGACCAAAAAAAAAAGTTTCCCAACATAAATAGTGGTAATTCTCTACATATGTAATATGCTTTGTAATTGTAAAGCCCTTTTTAAAAATCATTATTATTATATCATTTGATATTCACTAACTCTCTCCACTTAGCAGGTTAGGAATTATTATCCCCATTTTTCCATATGGGGAAACAGAAGCTCGAAGATGTTAAGCGACTCTGCAAAAATTACTCAGTTAATGAGTAACAGAGATAAGACTTGAGCAGAAGACAGAAGACTTTGGTTTTAGACTATGCACAGGGTAGGGTGTGGAAAGAGGAGACAAGTATTGTTTCATAAAGGCCTGGACTTAAGTTCTGGTCACAGGCCAGAGTTCTGAGGCTAGAAAGGAAGTGTCAATTTTAAATGTTTGGCCCTTCCCCCATTCCACTAGTTGCCCAACCTCCCTTCAGTCTCTCTTCTAAAAGATCATGAGTCAAGAATAAAGTTTAGAGAGAATTCTAGCAGTTGGGGGCTGTGTGGGGTGTTGGCCACCTGTTAATGTTGTTTGTGCTCTGCCTGCTTGGGGCCTGGCCTGACTCTTGTTTTGCAGCTGGCTTCCTGTGTCACCCTCCTTGCTAGTGTTAGACCACTGCCTTCAGGGCTAGCTGTGCTTTCCACCTGGTTAAGCCAATAACTTACTTGGCTTTGCCAAGCTCCTGGGCACATAGAAGTTGCTTGTTAGCAAGTGAGGATTGTTTGGGGGCTGCTTAGACCTAGCTAATATAAGGTTTTGTTTGTACCTTGGCAGGTGCATGAGCATTGATCCAATTTCTTGTTGAGAGAAGGAAGTATTGGGGAATTATGAAAAGGGTACCCTTTGGGAGATGAAGATCTGTAGTTTAGTTTGGGTTCTGTTGCTACCTTCCCATGGTATTCTTGGCCAAGCCCCTGCCCCTTTTGGGGCCATAGGCTGTTCCACAAGGGGTTGGTTTGGCTAATCTCTGAAGGCTATTCCTGCTCCAAAGTTCTGTGATTTATTCAGAAATGTTCCACTCCCCTAATAATGGAGGCGGGTAGGGAGATAGTGGCACACATCTCAGAAATGATGTCATTCTGTGGAGAACTGAGCCAAATGGGCAATTTTACCAGCTCTGAAAGGTTGGGAGTGGTCAGCTATGTCTGACTTTTGGGAGGAGACATTTATAGAAGTGTCTTAGGAATGTTCAGGAGCAAAAGGGGTGGGCAGGTGAGGTTGGCAGAGGTGCCCTGGAGAGGTAGTTCTTAGGGAACCCACCAGAATCAGATGGTAGACTGACATCATGGGGTAGATGGTTTAGCGTAGTCCCTGGCTAGGTAGTTCCTGGTTACATGCAGTTGATAAGCCCTCAGGAATGTGACACTCTGACATGGAAATGTGTCACTAGAGCAGCCAAAGGCTGTGGGGGCAGGAAGAACAGCTCCCTCTTGTCATCATCATTTCTGTGTAGGGCGGGAGGTACTTAAAGTTGGGCCATAGCAACCTTATGTGGCAAATGGAAAAGTCTAGCTCATAATCACAGATAGGCCTGGTACTTTAGAGGAAGGAAGAGTCATAATGCTTGCTTGATGTCAAAGCATGTGGGGTTGGATTTACTAAAGCAAACACATTTTAATTTTTTTTCTTGTGGACTTTAAACAAGGTTTGAAAAAGGGAGAAATTTGAACTCCTGACCTTAGTGGCCAGAATGAAGCTGGAGTTTAACTGTCAGAACTGCTCTTATAGTAGGGGGCTGAGCTTTGCATGGAGCCAGCTAGGCTTCCTGCCTTCTGATCCACCTCGGCCAGGGTATGCCTGGGGAAATCCAGCTTGCCTGTGCAGTTGGTCTTGGCTAGTTAGCAGAAACTTGTGTAGACTCTGATGAATTGGTATGGATTAGGGTTTTGGGAGTCAGTATTTTTTTTTTTTTTTCTTTTTTTTGCAGCTGGTTGGTTAAGGGGATCTGAACCCTTGACCTTGGTGTTATGGGCATCAATATTTTTTAAAAGCTTCCCTAGGGGATTCTAACTTTGGGCAAAGGTTGATAACTACGTCTTTAATGGAAGCCTGTCCTTATTACATGTGAGAAAATTGAACCTGAGAAAGGGGATGCCTATGCCAATGCCCACCCAGCATGGATACAGCTGAGCCCAGCTGAGACTTTGTCCAGGGCTCTTTCCACTCTAGTAGCTAGAGGTAAAGGTGGCCCTGGAAGCTCAATTGGGCATCTTCTAAACGTGGTCAGAGGGCCTAGAGGAGATGGGAGTTATGGCCTCCAACCCACAAGTGCTGGAGAAAGGAGTGGGGTTCAGGGTAACTAAGTGGACCAAGGGAGGTGAGTAGCTCTCTTTAGAGAGCAAGTTTATGATCTGGGCATGTGCAGACCAGTGGTGGGAGGGTGGGAGGAAGAATAGGACAGATGGGAGGTGAGTAATGCCATGGGCACCAAAGCATTCAGTTAGTGGGAACATTAAAAGGAGGTCGTAAGAGCCCAGGGACCTGGTGACTTCACTCCTTGACTCTACGTGGAAGTGCTGGGCTGGGGCCCTGTCCTGTGTCCAAGGCAGGGTGCTTGGGAACTATGGACTGCTTGTTCTCTGCTTCCTGCTTTGGCTGCATGGCCTTTACACCTGACTAGGGAGTGGGCCCAGCCACAGAGCAGCCTCTCGTAGGCCCTGGCCCTTGCTGCACCTATACTTTCATAGTGCATCGAGCTCTCCCATGTGTCCTGCCACCATATCACAGTGTGGTCTTTGATTATTTTTACACTGTTTTATGTTGCACCCAGATTTGAGAATAAGTTCCTTCTATGGTAGGAAAGGGGGGCCTTGTTCCAAGTTGTTCCAGGGGCATGAGAAGATGCTTAATGTGGAAAACCAAGCAGCACCAGGAGGACACCTTGGGTTTCTTTTTTCTCACCAGCCTCAAAAGGAACTTTTTCTTTGGGGATAGTGTTGACTGGGAGCTTTAGGGTAAATATGGTACACACGTCGTTCTGTGGGGTCCAAGAATTATGTTTTTTCTCTACTAGATCAGGAACTCCTTGAAGTAAGGGCTTGTCATAATCTCTGTATGCCCAATGCCTCCACACTTTGCAAGGGCTCAACATCTGCTGAGAATTTGTTCTGTCCTCTCCTTTGAGTCATATTACATTCCCTAGAAGCTCTCTATTTCCTGGCCAAAGAATGTAGAAGCTAAAGGGCTGCATCTGAGAGTTGGCTATCTGTGGCACCCCTTGTGTACAGAAGCCTGCAGTTCTTAGCAGTAGTTGACTTTTCAGATGTACATGCTTTCACATATACATGTTTTTATTTTCTGTTTTCTCCAGCTGGGACAAGTGCGAGGAGCTGGAGGGTTAGAAGTGAGCACTCCTGAATGGTTGTTTCTTCTCACCACTTCCTTGTGAGAGAAATGTCAACCACACGATGAGCATCTTAGACCTAGTCTAGGGGAGAAAGGTCTGAGTTCAGTGGTGGCCACTAGTGGAGGTCTTTAGCCTTGGTGCTTTGTGATTGGCATTAGTTTCATTCTTAAGCCTCTCCCTCCTACTGAGGTTGGCTTCTCCACCTTGATTTCCTTTTATTCTCCAAACCTTTTCTGAGGGGATAGGGAGAGAAGCAAGCCACACATCTCTTTTTCTGAAGCTTTAATAGGCCAGCTGGGAGGGGTACCTTTCTTGCTTCTTTCTTCTTTCGTGGTTTGATTTAGAGGCCTGGGGCACTCCATTGCCCAGCCTCTGGCCTGGGGCCTGCTACTGGGGGGTTCAACTTGGCCCAGGCCCTCCCTCAGATATGAATGAGCTTTTGGGGAAGATGGTTAGTGGTCTAAGCTTATTGTCTATTTTTTCCCCCCAATTCTTTTGAGTAGGAAGGGAGTAGGCTACTGTGTATGATTATCTAATATGTGGGCCAGTTATCTTTTGGCTAACTTTCAGATAAGACCCTTGTTGCCAATTTTCTAGAGACAGTAGAATATGAAGAGAGCTATTAGTCCAGGTTGGAGGACTTGCAGATAGTAAGTAGAGTTATCAGCCTACCGATATTTGGTCCAGTCTAGGAACTGGCAAGCCTCCCCACCCTGGGGCCTATTTTTGTAAGTATGTATTGTAAAAATAGGTTTTACATTTTGAAAAGCAGTGTTAAAAAAGAAAAAGACGAGTATGCAAAGACTGTATGTGGCCCACAGAAACAGTTTGCCAACCCCTGGTAGCCTATGCTTCAGACTACCAATTTATTGTATACCCTTTTCTTATATACTCGAATCCTTTATAGTTACCTCTTTCCTGAGCCAGGCACATTGTAGGCCTTTGAATCCTGGTTTATGATTGGGCTGCATGTAGCCAATCATAAATCCCTTCCATGTTGGTGACTAACTAACCAAACCACTCTGTCTCCTTCTGGTGTACACTTGGGGTTATATTCACCTGGGATTAGAATTAAAATTGTATCCTTCTTGGAGTGGAAATAACCTGATAGATGATGCTTTCTTCCAGCTCACTCTTCCTCTGTAAAACTTTGCTTTTCATCCCAGATGGCCCTGAATCTGCTAAGTATGCAGCTGCTATAGATAGTAATTAGGGAGATTTGAAAACACAAACACACAAGTCCAAAACTATTCTCAATAGGGGATTCCAGAGTTGGGGCCAGCTCTTACTATTCCTTCCCCCACACTCCATCCCTGGCTTTTTTAGACCTACTAAAATTAAACCTGGCTTTTTGAAAAGGTGCCTCATTTGTGTTCTTGTAGGACCATGCCTAGACAGAGGGAATCCTGGGAACTCTGGATCAAGACACTGAGACTGTTTAGAATTGTGGGCGTAATAATACAGTATTGATAGGAATTTCCAGCCGGGGAGGCATTCTCAGATCCATCTGTGGCCCTGACATCCTTTGCACTATGTTAGCTGTTGTGTGTTTATTTGGGTACATGCCTACTTGGGCACCTATACCCATTTATGCCAAGTCTTTGGGAATCCTAGAGTGGAGGGAGTATCGTGCTAAGGCTAAGTCACTCTCCTGAAAAGGACAGGGTTCTAAGAGGAGTTATTCCAAGTCTGCTTGGGAATGCCTTCTCTTTTCCCTTCTGCTGTGCCTGTCTTCCCCAAACACACCTAGGATTGTAGATGCCCACTCAGCTCCAGACTACTAGGCCTGGGAAACTCAACCACTGTGATTCCTGACCAGGAGTAACACCCAGGGCACAAAGGGGTGAGCAGCACTCACCAGGACTGCTTCTTCTCTCCCCTTCCCAAATGCTTCCAAAGCCCTGTACCTTTACCTCTGGTAGTATGGTAGGTGTAAGGAATGTGCATTAAGATGCTTCTGCTCCTTAAGGACTGAAGCATATTTGTGGGTAGTTGGCGAGTGATGTTGGCTTAAATGATTTTCAGGTGACAATTTAATGGCGAACACCGCAAGTACAGTTGCCTCAGGTCCCCACATGACTTTTTTGGAACCAGGGTCTGGTCGGCATTGCTCAAAGTGATTTGAGAGAAGGGAGAGTGGTAGCCATAAGATAAATGAAGCAAGTCATATTTTGGAATTATTTTTAACCATTATTTATAGCGGCATGACCTTGCGTTAGTCATTTAAATTCTCTGAACCTTAGTTTCCCCATCTTTAAAATGGACAATAGTAATGACAGCCACTTCAGTGGGATTTATGATACTTAAGAGAGCTGGAGAGTGTGAGAATATACCTAGCAGGGTACCTGGCATATTGAAGGTGCCTGATAAATGTCCTATTTCCCGAAATCTCTTTCATTATATTTTGCCCTCTTTAAGTATTTGAGATCAAATAATTTTAGGAACCTAGTCAGCTGTGCCTCTAATTTGTAAGTGTGCCCCCTGGGCTTTACTATCTCTGTATGATATATTTTTTTTATTAGGTGAGGAAATTGATACTTGAAATAATAATGCCAATGACTGGCCTAGTTTGTGATGAACCCCACTGTGCCTTCTGCTGTAGCCCATTGTGAGAGAACAGTGAGAATCTGTGTCAGTATGTCTATCACTTTGTAAAGAGGAACCTCTGCTCTGGGGAGCCTTGAAAGTCCCAGGATGAGGGAGTGGGGAAAAGGATATGTGTATGAGACCCAGGGTGAAAATGATTAGAGGAACCCTTACTCAAGAGGGCATAACAGTTTCTGAAATCAGTGGGTGTTGTAGTGGGCTCCCTCGAGTTCTGGAGAGTGATTCCTCTGAGGTCTGTGGGAGCTAGGGTGGGAGTGCTTCAGTGGGCAACAGAGTCAGCTTCCTACCTGTATCTTGTATATTAGGCTGCCATGTTGGGCTTTGTTTTCAGGGATTTCTGTCTCTGCCTATGGCACACCTCTCCCCCAAATCTGATGACTTGATGCCTAATATTTGGGTGACAGGAAGGTCTCTCTCTAATTTATTCTCTTCTGGTAGATTCTGGGAAGAGAGTCAGGGAGCTGGAAAGGAGGCCTTGATCTTTAACTTCATTCCTTTGGGAGGGTTTTCACTTGTCATATGTTTCTCTGTGGGCATTTGGAAGCTGTACATTGTGTTTCTTGCCTCTGTGTTCTTGTAATGCTGTCTCTACTCAGAACACCAGGAAGCTCCCTTTTCCCCTTTAACCTTTTGCCTGCAATAGTTGTATGTATCCTTCAAAACAGGTCAGCTCTTTGTCTGGAAACCTTCTGTTTTCCCTATAGTGGCCCGGATGCCCCTTCTTTGTGTTCCCACAGTCCCCTCAGATTACCTGTCACTGCCTTGCTGTATAGAATGGTAATTCCCCATTAACTCGTCTGCATGTCGCTTCCCTCCCCCCAAAAAATACTCACATGCTCACTTACTCTGTTATACACAGTCACATGCACACATCAGACTCATCTCAAAGCCTAGTCCATATTAGGTGTCTGATAACTTGGTGGTGTATGGAGCCAGTATGTGCATATACAAGGGTACTTCAAAAAGTTCATGGAAAGATTTGTGTTATCTTTTAATTCTGTTTTTCCATAAACTTTTTGAAGTGCCCTTGTATATGTCTGTGTCAGGGACATGCGTCCTTTTTGAAACACCTGAGATAGGTAAGAGGTAGTGTTTGCTTTTCCAGGTTTTACTAGAATTCTGGGTAGATTTTTAGGGTTCACTTTGGATTATGGAACAATATATGTTGCCTGGGCCATTAGAGGAGCTGCTGGGTAATGTCTGTAGAGATCCTGGTGGGTCTCTTTACTCCTGCTATCTAAAGAAACTAGACCATAGTTGGGGGGGATAGGGGGAGAATTCTTAATCTACCTAAAGAGCTGATCGTGTATGTGTGGGAGGGGCTGGGGGATTTGTGCATGCTTACCTCAGTATTAGGGGGTGTAAAGATTATGTGTTTATGGTGGTAAGGGTGCTAAAAACCCTGATATTTTTGCTGGATAGGTTAAACAGTTTTTACATTCTCAGTAAATTGGTAATTGAGCTTGTGGTTTGGAGGGCAAGATGTGGCTTTATCAGCTCAAAAAAACAGTCAGCTTTTGGAGAAGTTATCTCAAGCTATATAGGGGCCAAAACTTATAAGATGGATGCCATATGTTCTCTTACCAATGCTCTTGCTCCCAACTCCCCAAGGGACTTTTCCAAAACAATTGGAGATTCACAGAGCCTGAGGGCATTATTTAGACCCTGTGCCTCTACTTCCAGGAAGGTGGCCATGACCAAAACGAAGGCTGTGAGGTAGTGGATATAAACAGAGAAAACTGGGGCATGTCAGGTCACCCTTCAGCCTTCAGCACATCCACTGGAGATAAGGTATTTTCAAGAGTTGGTATTTTCTTAAGGCCCATGTGATAAAGCTTGTTCCTTGATTCAGGCAAGAGTTAGACTGGGCTGCAGGATTAGGTGTGTGGGAGCAGCAGGCTTGGTGGGACTGGGGTCATCCTGCTTAGGGGTGGCTGGCTAAAGTCCCTCATACCAGCCTAGCCAAAGACATGCCTCTCTGAAGGTTTGCACTTAGTGAAGTAGTGCTATGAAATGACATCTGCCTTCAGACTTCTCACCCTGGGCAAGTAAGGAGGCCCTCCCTGAATATTCAGATGGAATGTTCGGCCACATTATTTGCTATATTTACAGGCTGGGAAAGGAAGACAAGGGGGAGCCAGGGAGTCAGCTGGTTAGGGAGGAGTGAAGGGAGATTCAACAGTGAGTGAGATCAGGCTCTGGAATCCCCTTGCCACCTCTTCCTCTGAGTTTGTTGGAGGAGCTTTTCCTATGGGTCTGAAGTCATTTTCCAAGTGGCCCATTAAATAATGATATTGTAGCAGAAATACGGATGCTTGCATCTAAAATCCATGTATAGTGAGACGTAGTGACATTTGGGATCCTTTTTGAAATATAATTTTATTGTATTTTTGGCATCTCCTGGTTCATTAATCAAGGAAGAACATTAGCATGTTGTCTTCCAGTCTCCAAATGTAGGAGAAGTTGCTAATTTATGGTTTTCCAGAAAATTAATTTTTCAGGAAGTACTTTGGATCATCACCATCTATTTCTAGGCATGGATCCTCCAATGTGGAAGGTGCTTCCAGTGTTAGCTAGTCACCCTTCCTGTCTCCGTCTGTGAAACTGGGATATTTAATGTGGATTATTCAGCCTAGTCAGTCAGAGAACTCCAACTCCCTCTTCAGTCAACCAAAGCCTCCTCCAGGGAGGGGAAGTGTGGTAATAACATTATCTTTCCCCAGGCAGCCACGTGTTCTCTGAGAACAGGATGTGGAGAGGGCTGGGCCCAAGTCACACGGTGTGGGGGCAGGCGCGGGAAAGTGAGCTGGCAGTATGACCATGAGGTTTGGTTCCTGCCTCCTTGTCTTTGAGAGACATGAAGCGCCCCTGTATTCTCAAGTGTTCACTCACATATACATCCCATCCCCACCCATGGCATGTCTGTGTTCTTACCTTAAGGAAGATTATACCCGAGTATATGAGGCCCAGCTCTTTGACCTGCAGAAGCTCAGTGATATGGAGTGGGACAGGGCTGCTCACTGTACCAGCCCATGCCTTGTGACTCTTGAAGCTGTAGGCAAGTTTGGCAAGGTTTTGTTGGTGATCTGGGCCCCAGTAGAGAATGGGGCTGCTTTGCTGCTCTTTCCCAGTGCTGTCTTTCCCCGTGCTCGTCTTTCCCCACCCCCAACGTGGCTCTTTGGCACATTGAGGTGATTTGCATATTCAGTTTCCTTTCAGGCCTCATCCTCTTTTTCTCCCAGCCCCCACTGCTTTTGTGGGGGACCTTTGGAAATGTGCTGCCTTGGGTGGGGAAAAGAGGATGTTGCTAGCTTCCTGTGCAAGGGAGGGTGGGGCACCCGCCTTCCTGCCTGTCTGCCCACCCGCCCAGCTGCCATTCACCCAGTGCTTGGGGAACTGCCTGAAGAGTGCAGTTCAGAATCACTAGAGGCCGAGGAGCTCTCTGGGGCACAGGAATGGGGCTTTGCTCATACTGGTCTCTCTTCACAGTTCTCCACCATGGGGATAGCTGGGCTACCTTTTCTTGGAATCACAATGCTGAAAGGACTTTTAGAGGCCAACCAGTCTAACCATCTCATATTACAGATGGGGAAACTGAGCCCAGAGAGTCATATAATTCCTATGAAAAAATCAGTTGGCAGAGCTGGGATGAGTAGAATTATAGGTCAGACCCAGAGCTCTCTCCTTCCTCCTAAATTGCTAATCCAGTGGGTTGCATACTATTTGGTGTAATTACATGGTGAGCTATAGCCCCCTTTCAACCAGAACGGCTCTATTTTTATGTATTTATATTTTTAAGCTTTATGTGATTTTTCTGTTTGGGAGAGTGAGGAGGCAGGAAGCTGCTAAAAAATAACATCAAAATCCACTGAGCAGGACTTACTTGGTATAGTTGGGGATGCTCAGACCTAGAAAGGGAAGGAAATATCCCAAGGTTACTGGGACCAGACCCAGACCCAGTCTCTGAACTATCATTCTTGGTTGTTTGCTCCCAGCTAATGGTGTGGCTCCCTCTACCAGAAGAAGTATTGCCCCCCACCTTGTGCTGCCTTGCTCTTCTCCTGTGCCAAGGGGAATACCTCTTGTAGCACCCTAAGATAGGAGGCCACAAACCACTAGATTTCTTGGGTAAAATAAATGATAATAGGCAAGCCTTTGAAAGGACCTTCTTGTAATCTTAAATATGAGAAACTTGGAAGGGTAAAGAACAGTTTACTTGTAGTTGCAGAGATCTGGGTTCTAGTTCTGTCTCCTTCACACTTGAGCAAGTTGCTTTTTACCTCACTGAGCCTCTATTTCTTCCTTCTGTAAAGTGTTGCTGTGATTTGCACTGTTTGCCAATTCCCATTGGGTAAATACTCCCATCAAGGCTGATTTCAAGCTACCAATCTGAAGTCCTTGATGGAGGAGTTGGGAAGAGATGTGCAGGATCATCTCTAGTACAAGCTGGTTCCAGTGCGCCACTGCTAGTCACACTTATCTTAGACTCCCACCCTCAGCCCTCCAATGTGCTCACATCTGTATGTGAATACAGCAACCTCTCACCATGTCTCTTTTGTTTCCCAAGTTTCCAGAGCATCTAGAAAAGGGAGAGCGTCATTTAAAGTTTGCTCCCTGCCTGGAAGTTCTTCTAGGAAAGAGTGAATGTGGAGTGTTTAAGAGGAAGAGACCTCAAGAGGGCTTTGGTTGGGGCTCTAATTAGAACATTGTGATCAACATGTTTTGGCTGCTGAGGTATCTGCATGGGCTGTTTCCTCCCACCATCTGATTCTAAACTAGATGGGAGGATGGTTGAAGACTTTGGACAAAGGCCTGAGGGTTTGGTGCATTTAGCTTTCTGATTGGAATTTTGAGGTCTCCTTCTCTTGCCTACGGATCTTACTCTGCTGGGTCCTTATATCAGGGTCCCTGTCATGAGGATCTCTGGGCCAGAAAGCATTTTGAAGGACCTCTGGTCTGATGCTCTCAACAGCATCTGTGCCAGTTGATGTTTCAACTTCCCAGATGGTAAGAATCACCTGGGGCACTTGTTAAAACACTAATTCCCAAGCCCCTCTTCTGGAGTGTTTGTTTCAGTAAGCCTGGGGTGGCATCCAGGATCTGGGTTTTTTGACTAGTGCCACAAATGATTCTTATCAGTTAAGTTTGGGAGATACCTTATTAGCACTGCACAACACTCCTGCCAGGTTGATATCGTTATGCCCACTTTACAAGTGGGGAGACTTGAGAGCTCACGGCCTGTTTTGTGGAGCTGGATCTTGAACTCAGGTTTTCATAATACAAAGCTATGTCTTCCTACTACAGAGATATTACTTTAGTGCATACTAGTGTCTGTGGTGGTGGGTAGTGATGATTCCAGGTAGGGAGAAGCAGGCATAATTCCTGCCTTACTTTACAAATAGGGAGATCAGAGTGCAGAGGGATTTGGGGGTAGTAGCAGGAATGACTGCGTCTTTGATCCTTTGTGGAGATGGGCTATGTTCATCCCTGGAGAGCCATTCACCAGGCCCAGTAGCCCAGATATCTCCACAGTTGCTCTTACTGTCTTTTCCTTCCATCAGGCATCCCTCTAGTCATATTAACACCAGCTTGTGAGAGGTTGGTTGGTTCAGGGAGCTATGTTCTGTGCCAGGAGCTCCCAAATCTGGCTGGGCCTTGGAATTATTTGAGGCTCTTAACCTTTGATGCCTGGGCCCTATTTCTGACTTAATAAATCAGAATCTCTGTGGGTGAGGTCAGGGCATCTATATTTTTAAAATGTACCCCAGACGATTTTGATGAGCCAATTTGCAGACCCAGTTTGTGATCTTCCAGATACCAACTGAGGGAATTTGGAGGTCTTGGTGGGTTGTGGCGAGGGGTGGGGACTTGTGTATGTTGATGGCACATGACTGGAGAAAATGGCAAGGCAGATTCCAGAATGAGGAAGGAAGATCTGGCAGCCTTTGAGAAGGATAAGGTAGCACAGGTGCCCTGTTGTGTTCTGCCTCCCCTTAGGGCTCTGCTTCTTGGGGAAAATCCCCATCCCTCCTAAGAGAGAGAGCATTTAAAATGATGCAGGGATATACGTGTGTCCAACTATTGTGTATGGCTTCACACTGTATAGTCAAGTAGAAATATAATCATATTTTAGAGTTTGTCCCCAGAGTGAAAGAGTCCTCTATGCTAGAAGGGCTCTTTGGAGGTCTTCTTGAGCAGCCCCTAGTCCTCTGTAATCAAACGAGTTTCTGTTTTAAGTCATTTCTGACAGGTAGGATATTTGTAATAATATGGTTAAAAGGAAAGGAATTTTTAGTAATCATCACATTCTACTTATGATGTGCCAAGTACTTTTATGTTTATTATTTTAACTTAAATCTCTCAATAACCCTTTAGTGAGGCTGATATTATTAGACCCATTTTATTGATTAGGAAACTAAGTTTTAGAAAGAGTAAAGTCAAATAGGCTCCAGAAGCCTCTTTCTACTATACCACACTTTGCCTCTCAAAGAGCTGAGACTATGATTTTTGGGACAAGGGTTCCAATTTTGTGGGTTCCCTAGATAACAGGTTTGGCTGTCAGCTCACCAGCAAGGTACGTAGGAAGCCAACCATAGCCTAGTCCTGGAGTTGAGAACAGATTTTTGACTAGGCCTGGATGCCTCCTCCATCCCTACAAAATTGACTGATCCTGGCTTTAGCAATTTTCACATCCAGGGGCACAGCACAGAGCAGAATTCTCAAGATCAATGGATGGAACCCAAGCCAGGGCTTGGATCAGTTCCAGTGTGCTTCAGAGATGTGATGCTGGAGGTTGCTGGGGTATATTTCTGAGCAGAGGGAATAGGGCCCTCTTCTGGTACCCTGAGCACAGCTGACATGTTTGGGTAGCCGAAAATGCTCTCTATTTCCAGTCTACCAATACTTCCTGTGAAATTTGCGGGCAGGAAGCTGGGTCAAGCAGGAAAATGATGTGAGAGTAAAGTCCAGCTGGATGTGGCCCCAGACAGGCTTCATCCATTTGGAGACTTTATCAATGATGGGCCTGTTCCCCTTTTATTTCAGCAGCTTTGAAGTTTTATGGGAATTGAAGAAATCTATTGTTCTTGGCTGCCTGGATACAAACCCATTCTTCAAATACGCTGCCTCTTTACCTGCTCTGCGCCCCCATCAACCCCCAGCTTGGGTTTTTGCTGTGCCTGTTAGTGGGGGCCTTTCAAACCAGTTGCTATCCAACTTTTTGCAAAGGAAGCTGTCCTAGAAACAAGGGCTCTCTGAGTTTCCTTTCATGTTGTTATAAGATATTTAGTTACCCAGAATGGGTGGTAGTGAATGTCTCATCCTGAAAGTTGGGCCTACCCTCTATTGAAAGCTAGACTTTCAAACAGTGCCAGCTTGGAGTTTTTCATGGAAACAGGCTGGTCCAGCATCTTCCACATAGTCTCTCCGGATCAACAGTAGCATACGTGAAGTATCTACTGTTTTCTAAGTGCCAGGATGGTACTATGACTTATTTAATAGGCTAGTGGATCAAAATTCAGATTTTGAATCTCTGCTCTCACACTGCCTAGCAGCTGTGTGGCCCTGGGCCAGTGCCTCCCTTTCTCTGGGCCTCAGTTTCCCCAGCTTTATATTGAGGGATTTGAATCAAATGATCTCTGAGGTCCCTTTCAGGTCTGACAGTTTGAGATTCTGGACTATTTATTTTTCTTGGAGAACAGGGATGAGAAATTCAGAAGGGAGAAGTCAGATGAGATTGTAGGATGAGTGGATTGAAATCATGAGGAAGTGTAAAGAGTAGGAATGGCTGTGCTAAGGAGCTGGTGGGGCAGCCCATATGCCTGGGAAGGAGAGATGAGCTGGGGTGGGGAGAGCGTTTGCTCCTGGGGTATGTTTTGACTAAACTGATTTTGAAAGTAAGACCTGGAATTAGGTGCAGACACTAAGGAGCTAGTTTCCTTCCTCATCTTAATATGTGGAAAGAAAAAAGGTGGACTCTACCTGGGCCTGAGGTTGAGCAAAAGACCTTGCAGTTAAGGCTGGATTAATGAAGAAGCTGCAGCTTGCTGAGGTGACATTTATGTTTCTGATTTTTTTCAGCTTTGGCTTCTGCCCTGAGCTCTCCTTCCACAGTGACAAGGTGGTTATGTTCTCATTGCTAAGGGGGTTTAGTACCCCAAACATATGGTAATTGGAGAAGTTACATCCAGTCTCCTATATGCCCTTGTCTTCCAGTTGAAATGCTTCTTGAGGAGTTTTTGGAGGGAAAGGCTGGGCCAAAGCAAATGAAAGGGGCTTCTTGTCTACCATTCCCTCTGGAGAAGTTGGAATGGTTAAAGTACTACTGCTGACCCATTAAGGTGTGGTTGTGGGTGTGGGTGGGGTTGAGTATGGTTCTCCTTTCTAGAAACTACTAGGAAGAAGCACAGGAATAGGAAGAGTTAACCTCAGGCAGGTTTTACCAGCTGTGTTAAGGGTCTGGAAATGGACAGATAGAAATCAGAGCAGATAACTGTACCAGGTACAACTTCCAAGTCAACAGGGGAAGAGGCTGAATTGCTGGAAAGTGAGTGAGTCAGTGGAGAGGGAGGAGAGGAGGAGGAAGAGAAGAAGGAGAATTGCTCTTAGGCTAGATATTCAAAGCAACCCTTGTTTTTCCCCTTATGGAAAACAGCTGCATGAGGCAGTGCTGTCATCCCAAGAGGCAAGCCCTGCCCTGCTCTGCCCTGGCCCCAGCCCTGGCAGCAGGAAATGGTGGGTGCTGGAGCCAAAATAATGGCGATTGGCCTCTGAGCTGATGAAGGAGGTTTGGGTGACACTGTGGTGACTACTCTCTGGCTAGGGCAGAAACTGGATTTCTGGGGTTGCCCTGGCAGGGCTCATCCTTTCTCTGGCTCCCCTCCCCCACTTATACTTGCCTTCTTCACACCAGCAGTCCCACTGAAAACCTATAGGGGGGGTGGGCCCTTGGGGGGGGGGGTAATGGGGAGGTGGCAGATGGGAGGTAAGGTCATTGCGCTCAGACCCAACTGGGCTAATTCAGCCAGGCACGGGGGCCTTCCCAGACAGTGCTTCCCAGATGTGCCCAGGCTTTCTATGCCAGAATGTTTGGGTCTTGGCCAAAATAGTTGCCAAGGTGGTGACTAAAGACAGCAGTGAAATCAGCATGACCAGAGAGGTGGGTGGAGTTCTGGAGGGAGTTCCAGGAATGTCCAGAAGGCCCGCCTCCACCACTTGCTGGCTGAGTAAATGTGGCCTCAGTCATGTTAAGTGAGACTGTGGGTGATAGGGCTGGTGCATAGCTGGCATTCAGTAAATGTTCATTTCCATCCTTCTGTCACTTGTCTTTCTGTATTTCAATTTTTTCATCTATGAAGTGGGGCATGTAATGCCTGTCCCCTACAGCTTGGAAGTCCATGTTTCAGGCAGGTTATTTGTGATTATTTGATGCTCTTTTTGTTTTCTCCTCTGACTTTCTCAAACTTCTCTCCAGGAAAGAGCCATCTTGTAGTTCAGTGACACACAGGTCAGGTAAGGGGAAACCATTGTCAGATGCCCTCGCTGGCTCACCTGGATGCTCCTGTCTCTAGGGAGGGGAGAGGGTTCTTTACCTTATTTGAAGCTGGCAGGCCCAGAGACCAAAGTACCCCAGCTGCTGCTGCCAAGGAGAAGGTAGCATCTGGCTGGTCTTGTTATTTTTGTGTCTCAGGCCAGCCAACTGGGGACACAGGAAAGATCCCTGTTTGTTTGTTGAAGGCTTTGGACGTTGGACCACTGAGATGGGTTTGTTAGTGCTCAGTGAAGGGCTTGGTGTGGGAAATTTCTATGTTCAGTTGTTCAGTAAATAACAGTGGGTTTATTGTTCTTGAGCTCGGAGTGGGAGGGCTGGTGTGTGCGAGAGGATGACACCCCCTCACCCCTGCTAAACACATACCCAGACATTTTTGTTGTTGTTGTTCCTTAAATCCATAATGTTCTCCAGAGACACAGTCTTGACCTCAAGCTGTGCTTAGATCCTCAGGGCCCAGCTTAGATCGGAAGCTAGCTGTGTAAACAGTTCTATGCTGGGAACCACGTCTTGAAATGCTACCCCACCCAGGTCTACTCCTCTACTCCTGCTGAGCTGAGATGCTGCCTGAGAACTTTCTGCTGACTTTGGAGGCTTCATTTTCAGGTTCTTGCCTCCCAGAATAGACCAGTTTCTTCTTAGTGAGAGAACGGAGGCCAGGCCCAAAAGCAGGGCAGTGGGTACCCACTAAGGGTGAGCATCCAGTGGGCCCTGTGTTGCAGTGGGTCTGGGACTATAACTCATCCTGCAGACTTGGGTCCCAGACTGATGTAAGAGAGAACAAAGGGACCTTCTCTAATCAGGACTCCTTCCCTACCTATCACCTTCAGGCCCTAGTTATGTTATTACCCTTACTCCCCCCTACCTCCTACACACACACAGAAAATAGGGGCGCACAGACCCAAGGCCCTGTCCTCACGACTCAGATTTTCTTCTGAGTTAAATGGTGGCTAGAATGGAAGTTCCTTTCTGTTTGTTTTTCATTCTAAGTTTTTTAAAACCTGAGATTATTTCTCTCCACAATAAAGTAGAGGAAACCTCAGGCTGTTATTCCTGGAGAAGGAGCCACAGAGGAATGGTAGAAACCTTGAGTAGGGATTTCAGGGAAACAGGGTCCAGTTGGGTTTCAGCTGGTAGCATTCAGATTTTAGGAGAGCCCTTGTTCCTGGGTGGTGCTCTATCTAGGAGGGAGGAAGCACGGCCAGCACTAGCCTCTCTGACATGCTTATTCCCAACCCTGTATAATCCCTTCTCTACCAAATGATTTATTTAAGAAACTTTTCTTTCTTTCCTTGTCTTTCTTTCTTTCCTTTTCTTCCTTCCTTTCCTTTCCTTGCCTTCCTTCTTTCCCTTCCTTCTTTCCCTTCCTTCTTTCCCTTCCTTCCTTCCTTCCTTCCTTCCTTCCTTCCTTCCTTCCTTCCTTCCTTCGGTTTTATATTTTTTGCAATTTCTGACATATCTGTTATTACATTTGCTTTCTCATACTTTTAATCATTTTTGATTACTCTTATTTGTCTTTAATTTCATTTGTCGATATTGTTTACTAATTGCTTCAAAGAATATGCCTATAGATTTATTCATTACTTTTTCTATTATCTAATTCATAATCCAGAATAAACTTTTGTTGAAATAAATTCTTTTTCTAATTAACAAAAAAAGTACACTACATTAATAAAAGTTCAAACAATAGAGCAATTAGAAAAATGTAGAAAATAGTTCAAACTCCCAGAAATAGCCACCTCTCCTTTTTCTTTCAAGTTTTTTTTTCATTTTCTGTCATTATGTTTTTATTTTTTTATTATTGTTTTTTATTATTAACATATTCATCATTACGAATTGTAATGATGCCCTACACCCAACCAGTTACTCCCCAGCCCCCCTCCCTTCCTCCCTTCCTCCCCCTCCCCCCCCCTTTAATTTAATTTTTAGCTCCCACTTGTGAGTGAGAACATGTGGTATTTCTCTTTCTATGCCTGGCTTAGTTCACTTAACATAATTTTCTCTAAGTTCATCCATGCTGCTGCAAATGGCAGAATTTCATTCGTTTTTAGGGCTGAGTAGTATTCCATTGTGTATATATACCACATTTTCCTTATCCAGTTCTGTTGATAGACATTTAGGTTGGTTACATATCTTGGCTATTATAAATAGAATTGTGATAAACACGAGAATGCAGATATCCCTTCAACATGATGCTTTCCATTCCTTTGGGTATATACCCAGTATTGAGATTGCTGGATCCTATGGTAGATCTATCTGTAGTTGTTTGAGAAACCTCTATACTTTTTCCCATAACTGTACTAATTTACAGTCTCACCAACAAAGTAGAAGAGTTCCCCTTTAATAAGCATTTCTTTAACAAATATTTGAGTACCTACTATGGGCCAGCACTGGGCCCCACCCTTGGTCAGTGCCCTGAAGATGCTAGATTGACATGACCTGCAATTCACATGATCTGCAAAAGACACTGGCTTATTTCCTTTGAAAATTCTTCCCAACGGTGTGAATTAAGGGGAACTCCTAGGCTGGGTAATGTTTTACTGGATTCTCACCCCTTTCCTTAGTTTCCTTCCAAGGCAATTTTTTCCAAAAAACCCAGTTCTGATTCTGCTCCAATCTGCTCAGAACCATTAGGCTGGCTGGCCACTGCCAACAAGATTAAGGCCCAGCTTACCAGCATAGCATTCAAAAACCTCCATGTATGTTCCCAGCCTCTCCACCCACCCTTTACTCTGCAGGCCTCATTTACCTGGATTAGGCCTACATACTTGCTTCTAAGTGGGCCCTCTGCATCCCTGCCTCCTTCTGGGCCATTATACGTGTTGGTTTTCTCTTCCTGGGACATTTGGGTGCTCTTCACCCTACCCCCACAGTTTCTTTTTCCAAAATCCAGGTTGTCCTTAGAGACCAGTGCAGATACCACTCTGAACTGTGGTTCCTAATTTCCACAAAAGGTTTCCTCTGTTCTTCTGCTATGGCACTTCTCAAGGTCTCCCTTGTACATTATAGTTTTCCTGCTATTCAATAAATGCCTTGAGGTCAGGCACTCCAGTTCTCCTCCAACCATAGTTCTTTAAATATTGTGTTCCATTTTTATTGGGTGTACCATACATATAGAGGAGGATCCTTAACCTGGAGTCCTCGGACCTCCATGGATTCCATGGATAGAATTTGAAGTGGGAAGGATCTATGAATTTGGATGGAGGAAAATTACATATTTGTTTTCACTAGTCTCTCACTTGTAATTTAGCCTCTTTTTCAATTGTGTATGTAGGCAAAATATTCAGTACTAACAGTACCTATGACTTTGTCACCAATGGAAATCTAAGGTATTTTTATATCAAGATTTAGTTACTGTAGATTTTTCAAAATATCATTTATGCTCAATACAAATTTGAAATTACAGTAGCAATAACTAACTAATATGACCCAGTGCTAAGTAATTATTTAATATGATAATAAAAAATCAATAATTACTAAATTTTGATAACTATTTCAACATTATTGGTCTCATATCTGAAAGAAAGTGAGCCAAGATGCCGGATACCTTTCACGCTTTATTAAAGAAAGAAATCTGCTCGGCTGTGCTCAAAATGGAGGACAGCCCGGGACCGTCCTGAAAAGGGGACAGCACCAGGTGTGGGGGTGGTAGAGCTTATATAGCGTGCCAAGGGCTGGCTGATACCATCAAGGAGGGTCATTATGCTAATGTGGATCGGTGTGGAGAACTGTGTCCTTGTGGAAGCAAAAGGGGTTTCTGTTTAAGTCAGGAGGCTTCTCATAAAGGGAAGGGGGGAGGGGAGGAGGTGGGCGGCGCCATTTTGTACTTGGGCTTGTCTAAAGTGGTGCTGGTTATGTTGCAGATATATTATTCCTGCCTTTTAAGTATAAGAAAAAGGGGGAAAGGGTGGAGGTCTCATTCTTCTGAAGCTACTTCCTGCTGGAGATGGGTGAAGATATGGAAAAAATAAAAGATTTAGGTGGCGGGGTATTGGTTTTGTGTGGGGAGGCTGTATTCCTCTGGGGAAGCCTGTATACATTCCTGCAAGAAATTAGAGAAACACCAAAAGAGACAGGGGCCAAAAAGTAGGATGAGTTCCAGCACAGTTAGGCTTCTCATAAAGGGAAAGGGGGAGGGGAGGGGAGGAGGTGGGCAGCGCCATTTTGTACTTGGGCTTGTCTAAAGTGGCGCTGGTTATGTTGCAGATTTATTAGTATCTACTTTATTTTATGCATTACAAACATTCTGAGAAGGGGTCCATATGCTTCACTAGACCAGCAAGAAGGGTCCATGACATAAAAAGGTGAGGATATAAAGTGTCCCCATCTCCATATGTGTGTACTATGCTGTATTTCTTTATCTCTTTTATTACCTTGCTTGGTACCTGTTCATTTAGCCAACATCTTGTGAGTACCCACTGAGTCTTGGTTAGTGGAGAGGTAATTCTAAGTATGAAACAAACCTTGAGGTGAGAATGAAGTCCAATGCATTAAAAAGCCCACTGTCCTCTTTCCACTCTCTCCTGTCCCCTCAGTCATTGGTGTTTTGAGGTCACCCTGACCCAGCTCAAGGGTGATTTGAGGCTGGATATAGCATGGTACCCCCCAAATTCCAGCCCATTGGGCCCCATTTTCCCTACTTCATAAGGGCCCATTCTATAAATGTCACTGGATTGGCAGGAAGCCTAGAGTAACATCGAATCAAACAGTCAAGATGCTGCACTCCCACTGGAGTACTTGCCTTACTTGTTCCTGCCTTCAGGGCCTTTCCTGTCCCATTGTCAATCCTGAAATAGATTTCCTCCCTGGCTCCCTGGTGAGATTTATTTACAAAGTTGTTCCCTTGTCCTGGTCCTCATCAGAATTGTTTAGTTGGCAAAATGTCTGTCTGGCACCCTCTTTCCTGCTACCTGATCCCTGCACTCAGGAAAGGCCTGGAGGTTCAAAAGAGTTATAGGGCTTAACATCTTATGCATTCCATGGGGATTTGCATCTTTCACAATTCTATTTCTTGTCTTTTTCCCCAACAGTATAAATAGTATGAGACCATCTTAGAAAATGTAGATTAGATTTTTTTTTTTTTTTTTTTTTTTTA
>NW_007728498.1:136990-276247 GCF_000696425.1 Galeopterus variegatus
TTTTTTTTTTTTTTTTTTTTTTTTAGTTTAAATAAGGGAGAAAGCACTCATAAGATCACCATCCCCAAACCAAGCCTGATCAACACTTGGACATGATTCTAATCATCTCTCTATGTATACTTTTTACAAAGTTGAGCTCATGTACTGTATGAAATTCTTTTGTTTATACTTTCTCACTTAATATTATTAAAGTATCTTCCCTGGGTATGAAATAGTCTTCATAAAGATTTTATATGACCATGTAACAAGCCATCTTATGTCTGTGCAATATAGATTAAAATGTCTAACAATTAAGAAAGTTCATCTTTGATTTCTTTTACTGGGAGACTTTTGTACTTTATAAGAGGAATTTAGCATATTGGTTTACGTTGTGAGGTTTGGACTTAGGCTTGGATTCAAACCCGTCTTCCCCACTTAACTAGCAATGTGACTTTAGGCAAACATCTATTTCTTCATCCTTAGTGTGGAGATAATACTCTCTACTTAACAGGCTGATTGTTGCTATCAAATTGGATAGCACATAGGAAGTGCCTAGTGAGTAAAGTCTCAATACATGAAAGCTGCTGCCTGTTGTTACTATTAATACTGCTACCATCACTACCAAGTTTTCAGCCAAAGGGGCAAATTTCTAATGATGAAATTTCAGCTATCACTGACCTAGGTTAGGGGATCTATTTGTAAAGGCAGTGGATACTTTCTCTAGTGCCTGTGAAATCATGTGGGTAGCCACCTGTTATTTTGGTCAGGGCCTGTCCCTGTCCCTTTGTCTCTCTGTTGACTTGTCTTTGGTAGCACCTCCATGCTACCCACACCCACCTCTGCTGAGCCCTCATTCCTCTCTTGTGCCTAGGGAGGCCAATGAGACATAAGTACAGGAAGCATTAACAATGCAAGGCAGTATATAGAGCCACGGACGTCAGCACTGAAATGGTCCTAGGAGAATCTTTAGTTTAATTGACTGCCCCTGACCCCATTCCTGCCCTTGCACAGATGAGGGAAACTAAAACCCGGAAAAGGGATAAGAGTTATCCAAGATTGTAGATTGAGGCAGTTACAGTGCTAGGCTTGGAACCCAGTGTTCTTTATTGTTCCCTTAACTTGCCTCTGCAATTATCTACCAGTGCTGTGGATAATCCAGCCTGTAGATCAGAGGTGAGAAGAGAATGCTGTAGGCTGGAGCTGGCCAGTGTAGGTGGTAAAGACTTCCTGAAAGAACTACAGTCAGCACTTGCTTCCTCTTGGTAGTAGGCTAATTTGCATTCTTGTTTGCTCCTTGGTAAACATTGTTCTGTGGCTATCTTTTTTCAATAAGCTGGTTGGGAGCAGGGGCTGGGTTATTGCTTGATTGTGTCAATATTCCCCCTTCTTCTCCACCAGTATCTAACTTGCTCAGGTTCTTAGCATCTTAGTTTCTTCCTCTATGGTTGGACAGAGACACGTGTCCCAGTCTCTACTGAGCACAGAGCCAGATGACTAACCTGCCTCCTTTGATCTTGTCCTAGATCAGTGTGCGTGTAACCACCATGGATGCAGAGCTGGAGTTTGCCATCCAGCCCAACACCACTGGCAAGCAGTTGTTTGACCAGGTAAGGGAGGGATTTGTTGCTCCTTAGCCTCCTACCCTTCTCCCAATAAGTCTAACCACAATGCCAACCATCCAGGCCTTCTGCCTCTTGTTAGAGCTCTTTTCCTACTCTCTCCTCCAAGATAGATCAAGGAAAAGGCTGACCCCAGCCTTAGTAAAAAAAGCAAAGTTTAGCTTTGGCAACCTGCACCCTCATAACCCTGATTAATCCTATCCTTGTTCCTGAACAAGGGTGAAAAGAGAAGGGGGGTATTATCCTGTGCTAGGTGCTCTAAAAACATTAGCCCATGCCATCTTCCTTTCAGCTTTGAAGGATGTAAATGATCTCTTCTCCATTTTAATGATGAAGCTCAGAAGTTAAATAACTTAATTTTACCTAGCTGATATCTGGCTGAGATTTTAACTGCACAGTACCACACAGCCTCTGTCACATTTTTTTTTTTTTTGCTTCCTAGTAGAAGGAAACCAACTTATTCTCCCTAGGGTACTGAGCTCTATGAACTCACTTGAACACCGGAACACTATGAACACTGGAGGTGATGCATGCAGTAAGAGTGTGCTTCATCTCCTGTAGGCATGCCGTAGAGTTAATTGGTTACTCTCCATCAATGAAATGGTCATTCCCATCTCGAACCCAGGGAATCACTATCTTTAGAAAGGATGTGCTATATAATACAAGGTATCTTCAAAAAGTTTGTGGAAAGATTCTCATTATCTTTTAATTCTGTTTTTCTACAAATTTTTGAAGCACCCTTATATAATAGCCAGGTGGGCCTACAGAACCTTTCAGCATTCAAATACTGCCCAGAGGCCAAAGCAATGTGCCATCCATGGCCAGACTTCCAGGAGTGAAAATGAGGCTCCCGTTTCCAGAGTCTGGGACCCCACCAGATGGGCTATTATCCTATTTTCCCATCAGCCTCTGGTGAGGTGGGAGTCTGATTTATTGTCCAAGATGTTGGGGCTGCATATCACCTTGGTGGATTCTTAGGCCCTCTTGCTTCCCTTTCTCCCTTGCTCTCCGGGTCCCTCAGATATGAGAACTTACCCAAGGTTGGGGAAGGAAAGGAAGAAAGAAGAAGGTTGTGTTCAAATGGGATAATTTTATTCCTGTGAATACTCCTGCCTGGTGAGAGGAAAGACAAGGGGAGAATGGAGATGGGGGTGGGAGGGGGTTGTTTTCCATTCAGGTCTCCATGTAAAAGGAAGAAAGGAATGGCTAGAAAACTCGAGGACATCTTGGGCTTGCCCTCTGAGTTCCTGATATCACATAAAGTGGGAAAATGGTTATTTGCGATTAATACAGGTGAAAGTTAACAGTTGTCTGGGGTTTACTGTATGCCAGGTACTGACAAGTACTTGACTATCACAAAGCCCTGTGAGTGCAGGAATTAGTACTGGCCTCATTTTACAAATGAGGAAACGACATCCTTGTTTTCCTAGCTAGACCTTTGGAAAATTATTGAACCTCTCTTGGTTGGTATTCTCAACCAAAAAAAAAAAAAAAAAAAAAAAAAAAAAAAAGAAGGTCTAACACCTACCTCAGGCTTTTTGTGAGGTTATGAAAGAGTGTAGTATTATTTGTATCTTGCCTGTTACTCAAAATTTTGGTGCAGTGGCATATAAGGGAGCATGATCCAAAAAAGATAATTTAGAAATACTTGAAAAAGACAAAAGAAATACAAATAGGAAAAAGAATGTTAGGTAAAACATCCAGCGTGTAGTAGAGATGTAATAAATGATAGCTCCCTAATAGTACCATGATGCTTCTTGTCTCATGAATGAGCTAGAGTTGGGAGATGGGCTTGATGATTCTGAGAATATCTAACTTTGGATTTAGCTGGAAATTGCTTCTTTCCTGGAGTTTGTTTCATTTTGGATGGTGAAGGGTAGTCATTGATATTTAGTTTGTGAAAACATATTAGTCTGAGGAATATTTAAATACACATTTACTACAATTAAAGTAATGTGCTAACATTCACATAGCTCACAAGTGATTACAGTGCTAGTCTGGAATGACTGGACGTATTTTGGTTATTTTAAGATTTTGCATTCTCCCTTTGTGTGGAGGTTCTATATTGGCGAGCTTTTAAAGGGACAGCCTGGCGAAGTTGAAAGGGCAGTCAGAAATCTTGGGCTCTAGTGCTGGCTGTCACTAACTCTCCATGATTCCTTACACAAACTGAGGCCCCTCTTTGGGCCTCAGTTTCTCCGTCTGTACAGTATCCAACTGATCTCTAAAATCTGGTTATCTCAAAAATTTATCTCTGGCACTTATTTCTGTATTCCATATTTCTTTCTCTCCCATTTCTTTCTTTCTTTCTTTCTTTTTGATTTGTCATTTAACATTGGAAACTCTCCTGTTTCTATTCCCACTATTTGGATTTCAAGCAACATTTTTCTGTAAAAAGGAGGGAAATGCCTCACTTGAGTATGATCAGCTGTGAGCATATGTGGTCAGGGGCGGGGACAGGGCTAGCTGGCAGGGGGAGATGCCTCTTCCTGGACAGGCTTCTTACAGTCTCTGGGACAAAAGGGAAGAGGTGACCACACAGGCTTTTGGGCCCTCTGTTTCAGACAGCAATATCATTCTGGGCTATAGAGGGGAAGGGTCAGTCAGCGTGAATTTTATGGTCCAGTTGGGAGCCTGAGGCTCCTTTGGCCCCTTCCTACCCTTCTTCCCAGAGCCCTGATTCTACTCGCTCCCCCTCCCGAACCAAATGATGCCATCCCCTGCCCTCAACACTGGGGGCTTTGTCCCTTTGCACTGTAGGGGGATGACTGTGGAGGGCAAGGAAGGCATGATTTAGAGTCTGGGGCAGAAAAATCCTGAAACAAAGAGGTTTATTAAACTTCAAAAAACTAGAAGGCCTGCTAATTCTTAGTGTTGGTTTGTTTTGCATACTGTGGGTGTGGTTCTGAGGGAAGCCCAGATGGTAGGGAGCCCTGGCCAGATTTGTGTGCTCGTTCTGAAAGCTACTGCTTCCCAAAGCCCCTGAGAGACTTGAGTCTTTTGTGCTGGTTGGGGAGACGAAAAGGAGGAAAACAGAAAGTTCATGACTTCCTATCCAGAATATCAACGTTATCTTGAGAAGTATCATTTACTGAGCACCTACTATGGACTATCCCTGGCTTGGTGCTTTAATCCTCATGATGATCTTGCCTCCGAGAAGTGAAAGAACATACCCTAAGTCATGTAGAAAGTAAGTTGTGATATGGAGTTTTGAATACAGCTCTGATTGCAGAGCTCTATACTTTTCTCCCACTGCACTACTCTGCTTTGGATGAATGATGATGTTTAGCTTGGAGAAGACTCAAGGAAGATGTGTTCTCTGTCTTCAGACCTCTGTGGGGCTGTTTTAGGAGGGGGCAGTCATGTTCTGTGAATTCAGAAGGGAAAGAGCTGGGACCCCATAGATGAAAATTATAAGGGAAAAGATTTGAGCTCAAGACAACGAATTGAGCATCTGGCTCTCTTGAGCCCAAGGCAAGTCATACGAGAGTCCATAGGGGTATGTGTTCACAGGCAATTAGGGGATGTGAGCTCTTCCCGCTCTCTAACTTGATGAGGCATAAGGGAGGAAGTCCATTCTGTCTGTCCCTTGAGACCCATCATTTAAGGAGGCCCTCCTGGTGGAGCTGGGGCCTGGGGAAAAGGAGCTGGACCCCTTGGGAGGAATTGACAAAAGCTGTGGGGCCATCCTGGAACCCAGCAGTCATCTGGCTGATGCCTGGAGAGGAAGCACCCTCCTTGGCACCAGTGATAAATAACAGGCAACAATGGGAAGACATAGCTTGATGAGGCCCAAGGCCAGGTGAGAAAGGGAAGTGGGGCCCACAGTTCTTCCTTTTACCTCTGTTTCTTTTTGTAAGTGTGCTTACAGCTAGGGAGGAGAGAGCATGTTTTGCTATAGCGATTCTGTCATTTGTCTCAACCTCTAAAGTCTGAGATTCTTCAAAGGGCTTTTGATCTTAGATTACCTAGGTGCCACTAAGGGGCAGTGCTGCCACTGTGAGTCCCACTTTGAGAACCCTCTGCCTGGCTTTTCCCTAGCCAGGGTCTTTAGCTCTAGCTATAGTCTATCTCTACCTGCCCCCTCCCCTCAAGGTCTTTGAGCTCTAGGAGAGAGGTGAAATTGCAGAGCATCCATTCATTCATCTATTCATTGACCCATTTAATATTCACTGAAGGTCTACCCTGTCAAACACTATCTCTGCCCCTTTAAGAATCTTGGAGTTCCTTATTTATAGAGGCATAGAAAAGCACATACAACTCCTCCTACAAAGAATGAAAGAAACACCCTTGAGGCTCAGGTTGCATGGGGTGGTGTATAGATCACAGGATTTGGAGTCAGCCCTGAGTTCAAATTCTGTCCTGCTACTTAGCTGTGTGACCTTGGATGGCTCATTTAGCCTCTCAGAACTTTCCTTTCCTCAGTAAAATGGTAATCATGCTAATCTCAGGGATTTTGTGATTTAATCCTCAAACAAGTAAAGTGACTGGTGCATAGCAAGCATTCTAATGTTGGTTGTTCTTATTAAAGGCTAAATAAGTAGGTGGAAATTTCCCTGGGAGATAGGATGAGGGAGCCATGAAATCCGAAAGCTTTTCTGCCTCAGTAAATTACGTAGGACTTGGGGACTGCATTGAGGACAGCAAACTTTCCTTTTCTTTTTTCTGTTTTGATTTTATAAAATAACTAACGTCTATTGTTGTAATAGTAGTGTTCCCATCTTACAGATGAGGAACTGAGGCTTAGATAAGGGAAACGATCAATTTAAGGTCACATGGCTCGGAAGTGGTATAGCTGGGGCTTGAACCAGGGCATAAAGTATTTTCAGTTTTCCCAGTGCTTTTTGTCAGCTGTGTTCTCTGACACCACTCCACCCACCTCAGCCTGCTTCCAAAAATAGAACCCCAGCTGAATGTGTTCTCTGCCATAAAGCAGGTGGCCACTTGAGCATGGGCAATGTGGAGTAACAGAAGCAGTAATGGTGGCAGCTCCTCTTGGAGCTTTCTAGTTGTGCATTGATTTGCTTTCAGATGAGTGATTGATGCAGCTGCTGCCAGGCCTGTAGTGGGATCTTGGTGGGCCTCAGGTGTTTGGGCACAGATGCAGTTTAGCACATAATGCTAAACTTTCTCACACAGTTCCCTTGAGGTTCCCAGCTTCCAGTCCTGCTCTGGGCTTCTGAAGTGGCTGATGTCAATACTTTGTTTACTAAGATAGATGCATGGGGGATAGAAGGAGGGAGGCTCTGGGCTCCTGAACTGATCTGATCTCCTTTCCCCTCTGCAGACCTCAGACACAGGCAGCCTCCACATGCAAGAAAGGTAAAGGGGATTCTTTCTTACATCTAGAAGTTTCTGGTAGTTAGTGAGGATTTTCTCAGAAGCAAATCTCTTCCACTCGCTGGACCACAGTTTTCCGGTTTATGTTGCTTGAGCCCTATAACTCTCCACAGTCTTTTTTGGGGATTTGTGTTGTGAGGCTATGGGGCTGGATAGAATCCGCAGCCTCCAGTTTCTTAAGTCAGTGTCTTACAAACTAAAGTTCTAGTCCCTCTAGGTGTGTGTGGCAGGTTCTAGGAGGGGCACAAAGCTGTGGGATAAATGTGATTTAGTAGCTTGGAACACCAGTTTTATCTGTAATAATAAAAATATTCATTATTTAAGTAGAATATAAAAGTTGCACAAATTAAGACTAAACCTGAGGCTTCAAAAAATTCTGGCTGGTTTGCAGCCATGTACTTTATTATCTTCCCCCACCCCATCCCACCTCACCCCCTGCATCCACTGGGTATATACATTCATTATTTCTGCTGCTTAAGGATTTCTTTCGTGGCAGCTTTGAAAAATGCTGGCTCATATCAGATGAGCTGCCTGTCTGGGGTCAAAGGGAACGAAGAAAGAATTTTTTTTCTCAGGGATGGAGCCATTTCTCAGAGAAGCATAATAAGGAGCCTAGTCACTGGAGCCAGAGTTTATTCCTGGAACTGGGAGCTAGATGCTTCTCTCCCACTTGAAAATGAGGTTTCTCTTTCCTCTGGAGTAGAGGGTTCAGCTAGAAACAAAGCTAGAAGGGAGCAAAACTTGGCTCCATTTACACCTCATGGGACTCGGAAATGGGGCCGTGAGTTGCCTAATCAAATGGTTCCCAGCACCCCATAGACCTTAATTGGAGATTTCCTTGTATCCTGGGCTCAGGGGTCATCCGTTTTGTACCTTGTTCTTTTTCAGTCTCAATTCTGACTTTAGACAATGTCCCCCGCCCCCCCCCCCCCCCTCCTCACTGAGACTTCAGTGCAGACTAAGAGACATTGCTCATCTCTCCAAGTCCTAGAGCCTAAGGATGTGGAAAATTTATGTTTCTGATTTTGCTATGTTTACAAAGAAACAGGCAGTGCTCAGAGAGATCAAAACCCACCACTGATCCCGAAATCTTTCTTTTGACATTGCTTTAGCTATTACTTTGTCCAACTTCTTGTCAGAACTACTCTGGATTGAGAGCTACTTTGTTCCCCATGATCCTCCTCTCATCACACCCCTACCCACTCCACTAGTAACACAGACAACATGGTTCAAAAAGAGGCTCATGAGCTTACTCCTGTGACCTCTGGGACTGACTGCACAAATCTGCGTTTGCCTCTCTTCCCTTCAGTCCCGGGGTTTCTGAGCCTCTACAACTGGCCCATTTGTACAGGCAAAACCCAGTTGCTCCTCTACCAGTTCTGTTCCCAGTCTTCTCCCCCCATCTCCACCAACGAGCTAGCATCCTGGTCCCAATGGTCCATCTTCAGGGGGTCTCTATCTCTTTCTGTCAGCTGGATTGTTTCTTAAGACTTGCTTCTTCCCACCAATTGCATCTGGACACACTATTCTTCTGCAGGCCTGTGGAGGATCATGAGAGCCATTAATTGTGCCCTATATTAGATCTAGAATGAAATAAGAGGTGCTTTAAAAAAATCTTTTTTGGCCACATCCACCCCCTCCATCCTCTGTAAAAAGCCAGTATCACATTTTAGCATAAGCATTCACATTTCTCCATCCAAACTTGCTGGCAGTTCAGTCTTAAGGGTGTGGGCATTACTTCCAATTGCTAAGGATAAAGGACAATATGGGAGCAACCCAGAAGAATGAATGCAGGAATTAATCCAACAGTCTCTACTTTCAGCCTTTAATCCATTCTGAGAGCAGGAAGTTGTGTGGCATTGTAGAGGGAAGGGGGAGGTGGCAGAAAGCACTGGATCTGGATGGATTCGGAGTCAAACAGACCTGGTTGCAATCCTGACTCTGCCTTGAACCTCGGTCTAATCATTTCACTTCTCTGAACCTCTCTTTCACTATCTATAAAACGGGCCTACTTGTATTTATATCATGGGGCTATTGTGAAGATTAAAAGAGATAATGGACATAGGGTTCTTGATGTGTGGCAGTACTCACAAGTAATAGATACCTTCCCTACCTCAGCAGAAGTACTTTGTGCAAACAGAGGCTGACATAGTTCTAGACTGCTGCCCAATCGTGGTTTTTTTTTTTTGCCAGATTCTGAGCACCTTAAACCCTTTAAGGGCAGAGACCATTTTGGCTCTACCTTTGTGTCTTCTGTGCCTGACATAGGGTAGGTATTCAATCAATGGTTGTTTTGTGTTTTGTCTTCCAGGTGGTGAAAACTATTGGCCTGAGGGAAGTTTGGTTCTTTGGTCTACAGTACCAGGACACTAAGGGTTTCTCCACTTGGCTGAAACTCAATAAGAAGGTAACTGCTAACTCCCCCATTGGGTTTGGAATTCATTCCTACACCAGAACTTCCTCAGGAGCATAACATGTGCTAACTGGCAAACCCAGGGTAGCAAGGGCTGTGTTTGACACTGGATGCTCTGTTTGCTACCTGGATCAGAATAAGACCAGAAGATTCAGCCAAGGCGAGCTCTTGCTGTGTCTCTACTTTGACTTCTAACAATGAGAATGGCCAGTGTCCAGGGGAAGAAGACACCCTTCTTTTCCCACTGGGAACCCTGTCTTGAACTTTGACTTGTTAGGGACCAAAGCCATTTGTGATTCTTTTTTTTAAAGAAAATGAAATTTTATTAATATTATTTTTTACATTCTAGGATGTTGTTGCAGAGCAGTTGGGAGGGAGGGGGAGAGGGGAAAGGGGAAGGAAATGGGATGGAAGAAGGAGGGAGGAGGAGGGATGGGATTGAGGCCTGTGGCACCCCCCTCATTCCCATAGGGGAGACTGGGGGGCTTCCAGTGGTGGCTTGGTCATTGCCGGGCTGGGTGCAGATGTCAGGGGGGTGTTGAAAAGCCCTTGCCCTTCCACCGTCCTAGTTCAGGAACCTGGGGCCCTTCTTGCTGCAGCTTGGTGGTTGTCACTGGGCTGGTTGCACATGTTGGGGGGTGCGTGGCCGAGGCCCAAGGCCCCCCACTGCCCCTGCTCAGGAGAGCCTGGGTGCTTCCTGTGGCGGCTTGGTGGTCATCACTGGGCTGGTTGCATGTGTCGGGGATGGGGTGTGTGGCTGAGTCCCTATTTGTGATTCTTAAAGAGGGGATCTGTGTCCTTTTCTTCTTTGCAAACTCCAGGGCTCTGGAGATTTGTTAACAAGAGAGCCACAGACTCTTGAACTGGAAAAAAGTCTTAAAGATCTCAGGCTTATGCTGCCCCTCCTGCACCAGTCAACTGATGCCTCCCAGTTTCTTGATCTTTTACCTCAGTTGGACTCCAAATGGGATGATTTGATTTTATTCAAGCTCTCTGCCCCAAGTAGCATCTCTGTAGGGACCTGGCAGTCCTCTATCTCAATATCTTCAAACTGGCTGACTTTATCCTTAGAGGTGTCCATACCATCCTGTGTCTTGTTTCCTTGATTGTGCCTAGGGAATGGGTACCCCACCTTCTGCTGGTACAGTCTTGTTTTCTCAAAGAGTTGAAACTTGCTGGACAAATGTAGAGCCATTAGGAGCAGATTTCAAGCTTGAAAAGATTGTCTGGTTTGTGCTTTTGCTTAGCCAGTTCCCAGTCCTGTCATATATCCTAGTCTTTACTTTGCTAATTTTTGGAGTTGGAGGAGCCATAAAAGAAGAGCTTCTTAAGCCCACCTTCAGAATTTGGGGACAGTTGGATACATGTCAGATAATGGCAGCTTGAAGGCTTCTGACTGTCAGTGGGTATTAGATAACTTCAGGAAGAAACTCACGACAGGAAGTGATTATGGACATGGGACTGGGTCAACAATGAAAGTAATGTGTCCCTTTTCTGAATTACCAGCTCTGTGGGTTTACCCAAGTTGATGACCTTTTAGTGTCTTCTCCCCACCCTACAGCCACTCCATCCCTAAAGCCTATTTTTTGAGAGCCCATAACCCTTTGCTGTTCACAGGTGACTGCCCAGGATGTGCGGAAGGAAAGCCCTCTGCTCTTCAAGTTCCGGGCCAAGTTCTACCCTGAGGATGTATCTGAGGAATTGATCCAGGACATCACCCAGCGCCTGTTCTTTCTGCAAGTGAAGGAGGGCATTCTCAATGATGATATGTATTGCCCGCCTGAGACTGCTGTGCTGCTGGCCTCCTATGCTGTCCAGTCCAAATATGGCGACTTCAATAAAGAGGTGCACAAGTCTGGCTACCTGGCCGGAGACAAGTTGCTGCCACAGAGGTGAGGTGCTGCCCCAGTCCTCTGCCCTGGCCAGAATAGGCTACAGCCCAAGGCTGAACAATCCCTGCTCCACAGGGGCTGCCAGATCTGTTCCTCTCCACTAGGGTATGTCTGTAGACTGTTTTATGCTGCTCAGAGAGAGACATTTATTTTTTCTTTTTCTTTCTTTTTTTTTTTTTTAAAAGATGACCGGTAAGGAGATCTGAACCCTTGACTTGGTGTTGTCAGCACCACGCTCTCCCAAGTGAGCAAACCGGCCATCCCTATACAGGGATCTGAACCTGTGGCCTTGGTGTTATCAGCACCACACTCTCCCACGTGAGCCATGGGCCAGCCCCAGAGACACGTTTACGTATAGCGTCATATCCTGTTTCTCTTGCTCTCAAAATAAAAAGCTCTTTTTCCTCTTCTGTCTGCCTGTTGCAGAACTTTATTATCCTGGAGGCAGGTGCTTATATAGAACCAGAGATGGCTCAGTTTTTTTTTCCTTCTCCCTGGTTCCATTTTCTTAATCCTTTCCACTGATTTAGACCTCTTATATCAATGCTCACGGCAGAGGGAAAGAAATACGCAAACCAGGAACATGGAGCTCAAATAGTCTTATAATATTGATAACCAGTGTACAAAGCTTGCTGCTTTTGTAAATTTCAAAGTTGAAAGCTCTCAAACACTCATTTTGTTTTGTTTTGATTTAGCATCATGACAATACACAAAATGAATAAGGCAGGCATTATTCTTATCTTCTGGATAAGGAAATTGAGGTGCAGAGGTGCTTGCACTGACTCGCTCCATCTCGCACAGCTCATTTGAGGCAGAGCCAGATCTAGAGCCCTAGCTTCTTGATTTTCTTTTAACCCTAGGTTTGTTTCCCACTGCATCCAATGGCCATTTTCATAGGCTTTTGGATTAGAAGGAAAAGCTCTGCCTCATTCTGAGAGTCCCAGTCCCATTGGAGCTGTGGCATGGGCACAGCCCACTAGAAGGTATTAGGCATAATGGTTGTGCCCTGGGACTCTATCTGAGTTATTTCCATGATGTCTGATAGCATGTTTAAAGCAAGCCTTGTTTACAGTCTAGTAGATCTGGGAAGCTGGGCCTATTAGTTTCTCCCAAAGCCATTTGGGCTTAGTTCTCTGTTCTGTAGCCAAAGGCTGTCCTCTCATCCCTGAGAAATATTCTTACAAACACAAACTCTTGGCCCCAAGAGGATTTAGGAGAGAATATGCCTGTCTCCTTGAGACCCATCCTTACTCTTAGCCCCTTACGTTGGCACAGATTCCTGATACATTGCTGCTGTGCTTGGGGATCACAGCACACTATTGGATTTTCTGGTTAAAGGTACAGAGGAAGGTGTAACCATTGTCTTTTTGATCATCCATTCTTGTAGCTCTCATACTTCTCAGGCAGTTTCTTATGTTTAATTTAATACCTTCCTGCTGTAATTTCAGTCTGTTTTCAGTGTGAACTCAGTGGACCAAATCCACATCCTGTTTGCATCAAAAGAGAGCTAAGTGGGTTTCCTTTCCCTCCTGCACATGGGCTTTGTGCTTTAAACTACTTATGAACCCTTGTCTTTCCAGAGTCCTGGAGCAGCATAAACTCAACAAGGACCAGTGGGAGGAGCGGATCCAGGTGTGGCATGAAGAACACCGGGGCATGCTCAGGTAAGCCCTTCCTAGCAACTCTGGGCTCCACTGCCCTTACAGGGAGAAGAGGCAGATGAGTAGGGACATTGGTGGATGCTGGAGAAAGAGACAGGGATGATGCTGGTACTTAAACATGAAAGGCAAACCAGGACCATTATAAGGGGCTGTTTTCATTTGTTTGTTTTGGTGAATGGTGATAACTGGTAGCTCAAACAGTTTTGGCCATAAAGAATTGGAAGGGACCTCAGCATCCTCAGGGAGCTTCTAGGTCACCAAAGCCTCCTCCCCAAGAAGGAAATAGGGAAGGAGATCTCTAAACATGGCAAAGTATGTAGGGATTGTCTAGTTGAGAAACAAATTTCATCATTTTGCCATCACTACTTTATCTGAGTTCTGCTAAGAACATGCCTGTATAAGAGGGTGTCATAATGAATAGAAGGAAGAAAATTGCTTCAATAGCAGCTAACATGCCAGAGGCCAGCAAAAGTCAACCCACTCTTATACCCCTTAGGAGCCTCCAACTTTAGGTTCCTGTCAACAGATTTTGCTTGGCAAAAGCCATATTATGCTCTGTTCTCCAACATCTGCTCTCCTTCTGTCCCCTTTCTGACTTTTGATGGCATGATCCTTGTCAAAAATAGAGTAAGCAGGCATTCTGTCTCACTGGGTCTGATTCATAGGCTCCCCTCTGTGATCCCCCACTCTGTGTCATTTAGGGAGGATGCTGTCCTGGAATATCTGAAGATTGCTCAAGACCTGGAGATGTATGGTGTGAACTACTTTAGCATCAAGAACAAGAAAGGCTCAGAGCTGTGGCTGGGGGTGGATGCCCTGGGTCTCAACATCTATGAGCAGATTGACAGGTATACCTTAGACCTCTCTTAGTTAATTTAAGCCACTCTGACACCTAGGGCTTACCCCTCACCATAGAGCAGGACTATACCTCTTGGGTCCCACCTTAGTTCTTTTCTACCTAATTTAGTCTGGCCCAGATGATTGCACAGCCTCACTCAGGACTCTAAATCCTGGATTGGCTACACGTGCACTGTCCACTATGGTAGCCAGTAGCTACATGTGGCTATTAAACTCTTGACATGCGGCCACTTTGAATTGAGATGTGCTGTAAGTGTAAACTACACGCTGAACTTTGAAGGCTTAGTGTGAAAAACAGAATGTAAAATGTCTCATGAACATTTTTAAAAATATTGATTTATATGTTCAAATGATAGTATTTTAGATATACTGGGTTAAAATGTTATTATAATGAATTCCACCTATTCCTTTTTACTTATTTTCATGTGGCTATGAGAAAACTTAAAATTATATTTCTCTTGGACAGTGCTGGCCTAGAATCTACCTTGTCAGGATTTGTAATTAGTCCCAAGTCTTATGTGATGATTAAGTGGCTTTGGTCTATAATCCTCTCACTGTAGCATTATCTCATTTTCTTATTTTTTTCCTTTGGTCTGCTCTTGGTGAAGGCAGAGATCAATAGATTATTGTTTCATATAACCTTTGAATCTTGGAGCTCATTATTTACCTTCTTCCCATTTATACAACCTTAGATAGAAGAGTCTCACTTAAATAGGGCTGGGGATTCTCTTGAGGTTCATGCCTCAATCGAAAATACAACAAGACAAACCTCAGAGTTTAGGACAAGGAATAATATGTTGGTTGTGTTATCAGGAGGTCCTTTGTGTATCTTCAGTGCTGGCAACTGACCTGGTAGCATGTGATGACGCTGGCTGAACTGGCACCGAGTCTACCTTCTCAAGGGAGAAATTTGGGGGTTGGGGGAGGGCAAGGCACCAGCTCTCTATGTCCTTCTTGTCTTGCCCTTGTCCTGATGTTGTTCGTCTCCACTTCCACAGACTGACTCCTAAGATAGGCTTCCCCTGGAGTGAAATCAGGAACATCTCTTTCAATGATAAGAAATTTGTCATCAAGCCTATTGACAAAAAAGCTCCGGTGAGTGACCCCTTCCTCTGGCCAAGACAGGTTCTTGCCAAGGCCTGGATAATGCTAGAAGGAATTTTGTCATTGTATTTTTTGTTCCTTTTTCTGATGTGTGTGTGTGTGCACGTGTGTGAACAGGAGACATAAATGGAGATTGGGGATGGAAGAGAAGGAGATGTCAATGCCAAGAAATGGCCAAGAGGCATTCTGTACGTGATGCCTCCGTTACCTGTGTCTCAGGTGCCATCCTGCTACCTGTCTCCCTTAGTATGGATAAGGAAGAGTCACAGGCAGTCTTAAGTGCTGCTCCATAGCCATTGTCTTGTGCTGTCCTGAGGCTCCGGTGTGGAAACATCTGAGTGCATCTCATTTTTTCAAGCCCCTGGGCCCCAGAAAGTAGACACTGTTCTTGTACTTGACTTATCTTTAATTCTAGAGAAAGTGCAGAGCCAGGAGAAATCCATATCCAAAGATGATCCTCTGAACTTGCTTTTTGGTATAACTGCTACTGTCCTCTCAGACCTCTCTAGAGCAACCCAAGACCAAGAAAGTGCTTTGGGTCCAGTTATTCCTCTAATATGCTCACCACACTTCTCACTCAGTTGCCTACTGCTGACAGGACCAGAAAGCTGGTGATTGAGGGTAGGATAGAAAACTGAGATGAGGGTCTACTCTTATGGTGTATCACATGTCCAACAAGGGCCAATGGCTAGGCTGAGCCTGACCCTTTTTTTGAGGGCTCAGTCATTCTTCTCCAGCCCTGAAGTGCCTGACTTTTCTCTGCTAGGTACTTTACATATGTTGTATCTTTAAACCCTCAATAACATGGTCAGGTAGGTAGTAGCATACCTATTTTATTGCTGATAAAATTGAGGTTCAGAAAGATGAGTTACAAAGTTACAAAGATGAGTCACAGAGTTAAAAATGGTATTGCTGGGATTTGTATCTAGGTTATTTGACCATGAGATCCTGCACTCCTTTCACCACACCCCAAGCTATGTGAGATGGTAACAGTTTGAGTTCAGCGACAAGAGGATGTGGTGGTTAGCATATCAGCTAGTGACCTTGGTCCAGTGTTATTTGTAGTAACAAAGTCAAACTCACTGGATTTTCTTGTGTGTGTGTGTGTGTGTGTGTGTGTGTTTTATTGCTGCTGTACTCAACTTTCTTCAGAAAAAGGTAAGTAATAAGGCCAGCTGAGATCAAGGGTTTATTTAAAAAACAACAACCAGGACAATCAATGTTTGGCAGCTTTATGTATTTGCAGACTGCCTTGTTTCAAAAAGGATTTAAGGGCTTGGATCTAGGATATGCTTTCAGGAGATTACAGAAACAGTCCAGCTACCCTTATCGCACTCACCAGGGTATTATGCAGGGATTATTTGTCTTCTAAAAGAGACCCCCGACACCCAGCAGTATCCCTAATTAAATTAGCAGAGAAAGACAGTTCCGATTCTTCAACTGTATAGAGGGTATTTTAGGATGCTTTTCATAAGCAAGTGTTGAAAGAAATTGTAGTTTGGTGGAAAGAACACTGGTTTCAGAGTCAAGAAGCCTTGGATCTGCCACTAACTTGCCATCTGACCCTGGGCAAGTCACTTTATCGCTCCGATAATTAGTTTTACCATCAGTAATGCAAAGGATTGGATTAAATAATCTTTCCAGTGCTTTTTGACTTAGCTTTTCAGGGGGCAGAAGTTTACCTTCACCTGTTCCTGCAAACTTTTCAGTTGCTATTTTCCCACCAGGACTTTGTCTTCTATGCTCCCCGGCTGCGGATTAACAAGCGGATCTTGGCCCTGTGCATGGGGAACCATGAGCTGTACATGCGCCGCCGCAAGCCTGACACCATTGAGGTGCAGCAGATGAAGGCACAGGCACGGGAGGATAAGCACCAGAAACAGATGGAGCGGTAGGTACTGCAGAGCTGGAGTGGGGGCCAGGACTGGGGCAAGGAAGCTTCTCCAAGGCACCTGGCCTGCTAAGGTGGGACATGAAGCCAACCCAGGAGTGGGAGGAAGGGAGCTGTGCAGAAATGGTACCCTCCTCCATTCAGTCTTGGGCATCCCCATTTTTGAGAAACAGGCATCAGAAGCCTAGGATTTCAGAGGCTTATAGGAGGGAGGGGCATTTTATAGTACCCCATTGTCTGTGACCCATATGTCATCACTGTGCTAGGGGAACTCTGGGTGGCTACAGGTTAACTGACTGATACTAAGCAGTATCAACATTAACTTGGGAAATTGTTCGAAAGGCAGAATCTGAGACCCTGCCCCAGACCAACTGATTCAGGATCTGCATCTTAAGATCCCAGGTGATTGTTTCTCCAAAGAAGATATGCAAGTGGCTTGCAGACACATGACAACATCCTTAGTCAATAGGGAAATGCAGATCAAAACCACAATGAGGTACCACTTCATACACAGTGGTATGTATATAGTAAATAAAAATGGAAAATAACAAGTGTTGGCAAGGTTGTACAGAAATTGGAACTCATATACATTGCTGATGGGAACATAAGATGGTTCAGCCACTGTGGGAAACAGTGTAGCAATTCCTCAAAAAGTTAAACATATGATCACATAATTCCACTCCTAGCTATGTACCCAAAAGTATTGTAAACAGGTGTTCAAATAAGTACATGTACACACGTTTATAGCAGCACTATTCACAATAGTCAAAAAGTAGAGGCAGCTCAAATGTCTCTCAATGGATAAACAAATTGTGTATACATACAGTAGAGTATTATTCAGTCATAATGAGTAATGAAGTACTGATATATGCTGCAACATGCATGAACCTTTCAAACATTATGCTAAGTGAAAGAAGCCAGTCACAAAGGGTCACATATTGTATGATTTCATTTATATGAAATATCCAGACTAAAAAATTCTATAGAAACAGTATAAATTGGTGGTCGTCAGGGGCTGAGGTGGGGAAGGGAGATAGGGAGAAACTGCTTAATGAGTATGGGGTTTTAGTTTGGAGTGATGAAAATGTTTTGGAACTAGATAAAGGTGGTGGTCGCATATCATTGTGAATATACTAAATACCACTGAATTGTTTACTTTAAAATAGTTAATTTTATGTTATATGAATTTCACTTTAATAAATTATTTAAAAAGAGATCCCAGGTGATTCCTATGCATGTTAAAGTTTGAAGAGCACTGCTATAGGTCCTCTGCATAAAGAGTTTCAGACCGTGAGAGTCTTCTAATCTAGTAGGCTGGAAAAAGACCACATATATGAGAGGTTAGATACCAAGGTTCAGGTTTATTCAGAAAAAAAATTACCAAGGTTGTTGGGGGCAGTTTACAAAGGTGTATCTGGCAAGGATCTGCTCTCTAGGACCTTGCAGTCTAGTAGGAGAGAGAGGAAAAACAATATATATGTAACTCAAGGTACAAAAGCTATGTCATTCAGTCACGTAACTATTTATTGAGCAGAAACAAACAAACAAAAACAAACAAAACAAAAACAAAAAACAGACCAAAAATCCCCACTGTCATGAAGCTATCATTCTAATGGGAGGAAACAGACATAATAAATAAGCCAATTATATAGTATGTGAGATGATAAGAAGTGCTATGGAGAAAAATAACAAGGAAGAGGAAGGGAGAGAAAGGTAGGCTAAGTATTCTGAGGGCTCAGAGGGAGAACAGACATGTAGCCAAGGGAGACAAGAAGGCTTCCTGGAAGAGGTGCTGGAGCAAGAAAAATCAAATACATTTCCAGATTTGCAACACGTTCTGGAAAAAAGGACCCTAGAGCTGGGCTTTAGGACATGCGGAGTTAGAAATGAGAACTGAAGCCCTAGCTGAAGAGATCACCAAGATTTTAAGTGCAGCATCTCAGCACAGAGCCAAAACTTGTCTCCCTATTACTCCATGAGGTAGACAGGGCAGGGCGTATTAAGCTGTTTTATAGACAGGAGAACTGAGGACAAGAGCAAAGCAGCCACATAGCTAAGGTTGCCCAGTGGATTAGTGGCAGAGCTGTGATTTATTTGGGTTTTCTGACTCGGGCAAGCTGACTGGGCCCTGAGCACACCAGCCCATGTGGGGCTATGATGTGAGGACAGGAATGTAGAGGTGAGGGAGGGTGGTGCAGGCTCACAACCCCTGGGTGTGTTGGAAGGGTGGAGGCTGAGGGACCCAGGGCCACGGAGCCTTGGGAATCCCCAGGCTTCCATGCAGCCTTGTTATCCTGTTCTATCCTTCCCTTCTCTGTCCCTAGTGCTTTGCTGGAAAATGAGAAGAAGAAGCGTGAGATGGCAGAAAAAGAGAAGGAGAAGATTGAACGGGAGAAGGAGGAATTGATGGAGAGGCTGAAACAGATCGAGGAACAGACTAAGAAGGCTCAGCAAGGTGAGTGTTAAGTGAGTTGTAAGTCAGGGTTCTCCAGACAGAATCAATAGGATATGTTAGAAATGATATGTGAGGGATTTATCAGGGGAATTAGCTCATGCAATTATGAAGAAAAGTCCCACGATAGGCTGTCTGTAAACTGGATACTGGTAGTGTGGCTCAGTCCAAGTCCGAAGGCCTCAAAACCTTCATCCTGGAACCCAAAAGCTGAAGAGTCTCAAGCTCTGATGTCCACAGACAGGAGAGAAGAGTGTATCCCAGCTCCAACGGATAGAGATTCACCTTTTCCCACTGCCTTTTGTTCTCTCCAGACCCCTAGCAGATTGGATGGTTCCCACCCACATTGAGGGTGGGTCTTTCCCACCCAGTCCACTCAGACTCTCTTACTAATCTCTGCTGGAAACACCCTCACAGACACACCTAGAAAGATTGCTTTACCAGGTTTCTCAGCATTCCTGGAGTCACCTTGGAGATTGGGTTTCCCTGGACTCTATGAGCTGGAGACCCTTCTGCCTGAGCTCAGACTCAGCCCATATAGTCAGGTGTGACCACAGAATAAGTGATTAATGGGGCAAGAAGAAGAGTGCTGAGAACCTTCTGCCAGCTGTGTCCTGGGGTGGGCATTTTCAGGAAGGAAGCTAGTGTGTTGTCTTCATCTCTGTGCTCTTTGCTGCCGTCTTCCCTCTTCTACTACTCAGAACTGGAAGAACAGACCCGCAGGGCCCTGGAACTTGAGCAGGAACGGAAGCGTGCCCAGAGTGAGGCCGAAAAGCTGGCCAAAGAGCGTCAGGAAGCCGAAGAGGCCAAGGAGGCCCTTCTGCAGGCCTCCCGGGACCAGAAGAAGAACCAGGAACAGCTGGTAAAGCTGCAGGACAGGCTGGGGTTGTGGGGCCTGAGTTTTTTCCCTTGTCTATCTGTTTATAGCTACCTCTGCCTATAGGGCTTGCTCTTTCCAGTAGGCTAGTAGGCTACAGGCCTCTTAGCAGATAGCTCATTCAGAAGCAAGCTGGGAAGTCACTGGTGTGGCCCAGAAACCTTTGCAAACAGTCTTCCCTAACCCTTGGTTTTTATTCACTTTCTTAACCCCTGGGGATCTGAGCTGATGACCTGGCAAAGGAAAGGGAAGGAGGAAAGAAGTAATGGGACTCACACTTAATTCAGTGTGTGTTGCTATGCTAGGAATAGTTCCCTTTCCCTTACTTTCTTACTTACTTTTCCTAGTAAACTTATGGGATCAACTCCATATGGATTAATATGCCAAGATAAGGAAATTAGAGCTCAGAGATGTTAAGAGACTTGCCAAAGTTCACACGTTAATTGCTGAATAAGGATTAGAACCCATTTCTACCTATGTTTGAAGAGTTTGCTCCCTGAAATCACACACAAAATTGTGTGTCTATGCATTTCTTTGAGGGGTGGGATAGGCATCCATACTTTCATGACAATTTCCAAGGGTTCTGTGACTCAGAAGTTAAGAACCTGTGGCCCCAATTCATTGACATATGCTCTTCCCCTGTACTGTTTGGGGTGTGATTAGAGGGAACTAAGTCCTATCTCTTAGGAAGAAGCCATCATGGAAGATTTACACAAGGTGTTAGGATGTATATAAATGTTTTTCCCTTGTTCAGATTTCCTTGTGACATTTGAGTGTCTTTCCTGTACTTGTCATGGGAAGAGTCTTAGTGGAGCCTTGAGCATTTTAGGATAGCAGAGAAAGGTCTGCCAGATCAGGCAGTGACTCAGTGATCTCCAGAGCTTTACTGAGGCCCCAACTGCATACTTGGCAATACTGGGAGGGGGGGGGGGAGAAAGAGGGTAAGAAGGAGAGATATGAGGAAGGGACAGAGATGACTTGTTGTTTATCTTTAGGAGACCTGTGGTCTAGTTGGGGAACTGTGACTTATAAAGAAGTGGTGGGTGGGGGAAGATGGGACTGGAGTGGTCTGGTTAAAAAAAAAAAAAAAAAGTCTCCAGGACAGCAAGGAAGTGGAACAGCAGGTTCCCTACAGGTTCCCCAGGGGAACTGGGGTTGAAGACATCTGGGCACTGAAGACTAGAAGGCCCAGCTCTCACAGGCTTCCAATTTATCCATAGGCCTTGGAAATGGCGGAGCTGACAGCTCGGATCTCCCAGCTGGAGATGGCCCGACAGAAGAAGGAGAATGAGGCTGTGGAATGGCAGCAGAAGGTAGGACACAGTGTCCAGAGCAAAGCATTGTGGGAAGGGGTACCACATGCATAGGTTCCAGCTCTTTAGGTTTCTTAGGTTTGGGCTCCCCCCCCCTTATATACTTCCTTGACAGTAGACATCATGGGATAAGGTGCTCAAAGTTTTCTCAGATACCTCCCAGAATTCTCCAGTACCTCTGGGAAATTGGTACCATCGTTCCTATATTATAGCTGAGGAAACTAAGGGTCAGGCAGATGAAGTGGTTTGTCCTACCTGGTGCCTGCTTCCTGCTAGACTGTTTTAGACATGCACATGATGCTACAAGTTACCTGGTCTGACTGTCAGCTTTTCTCTCCTTTTGTCACTGGACAGGCCCAGATGGTACAGGAAGACTTGGAGAAGACCCGTGCTGAGCTGAAGACTGCCATGAGTACACCTCATGTGGCAGAGCCTGCCGAGAATGAGCAGGATGAGCAGGATGAGAATGGGGCAGAAGCCAGTGCTGACCTGCGGGCCGACGCTATGGCCAAGGACCGCAGTGAGGAGGAACGTACCACTGAGGCAGAGAAGAATGAGCGTGTGCAGAAGCACCTGAAGGTATCCAGGCAGGGCCAAAGGGTCTAGGAGACCATGTGTGTTAGCTTAATAGCCCATGGCCTTCCCTAGACCACCATGGGGAGGATATGTATAGGAGCCTGTCCCAGTGCGGAATGGGAGCCTGAGCCTTTCTCAAGTGAAAGCTTTAAGGGTAGGTACCTCAGTAGAAGTTAGTGTTTTTCTTTTTTTTTGAGAGGAAGGAAGACAGTGATTGGTGACTTCTGGGTTGCTGCTAATGTCCTCTTCGTTAATCTTGGGTGGGTTACTTGACTGAGCTGAACACTTATACGTTGTTCTCTAGTAATTGCAATTAAATAATTATTTTAAAAAAATGGTAGGTACCTCTTGCTTATTAATTAGACCCTGGGTCACCTGTTTTCTTTTTGAGATTTGCTCTGTGCCCCACCTCCCACCCCTACTCTATTCACCTCTTCCATTTTGGAAATACTTAGCTGACAAAATTCCTACCTGAATCTTTGGTACATTGTTGTACTCTCAGAGGATGCCCATCATCAGTTGGTCCCCTACGTTTTTTTTTTTTTTTTTTTTTTTTTTTTTTTTTTTTTTTTTTTTTTTTTAATTCTTGTCCCCTTGCAGTCTTAACAGGGTTGAAAATGGCTCTCTCTCTCTTTCTCTCTATGTACACGCGCATGCACGCTCACACACACACACACACACACACACACACACACACACACACGAGGGCATTTCAAAAAGTTCATGGAAAGATTTCTATTATCTTTCAATTCTATTTTTCCAAAAACTTTTTGAAGTTCTCTCATGTGTGTGTGTGTATGTGTATATATTATATCTGTGTGTGTAGAGAGAAGGGAATGGAAGAGAAAGGAAAAGAGAAAAAGAAAAATCTGGTCAAATAAAGGGAGGTAAAATGAGGAAACCATTGATCCTTTTATTCCCTTGCACCCTCGCAGGCCCTCACTTCAGAGCTGGCCAATGCCCGTGATGAGTCCAAGAAGACCACCAATGACATGATCCATGCTGAGAACATGCGACTGGGCCGAGACAAATACAAGACCCTGCGCCAGATCCGGCAGGGCAACACCAAGCAGCGCATTGATGAGTTTGAGTCCATGTAATAGGCACCCAGCCTTTAGGAACCCCTCCTCCCTTTGTTCCTTGCCCCTACACTCCTACACCCTTGTCTGACTCACACTGTGCTGGAGCCACTAACTAGAGCAGCCCTGGAATCATGCCAAGCATTCAGTGCAGCCATGGGACCAAACCTAGCCCCTCAGTCCTCATTCACTTCCTTGGGCAGATAAATGGCCCACTGTGGTGCCAATGCAATCCCCTTTGCTCTCTCTGTCCCATTTAGTCTAGCTTGCTAGAATAGGCCACTTCCCAAGCTCTGAGCCTCTTCCCACTTGATTTGGCAAACACCACACTTACTGTTGTCCTACAAGAGTCATGCGCAGAGTAGGTTGAATGCTAGCCAACCCCCCCCCCCCCCCCCCCCCCCCCCCCCTATTCCAGAGGTGCCCACTCTATACCCAGAGGAAAGGAAAGTTCTTATCTCTGAAGACACAGGGACACAGAGAAGAATCTGAACAAACGGGGCTAGCTAGGCCCCCCTATTTACTACCATTAGATTACACCCTCTTTGTTCAAGCGTACTTCTGTACGACTGTCCACACTTCATCAAATATAAGCATAAAAACATATGTTTCCCTGTTTCTTTGGGTCATCATTTCTGAAGGTTCCTGTGTCACATAAAACTTATATTAAATAAATTTGTATGCTTTTTTCTTGCTAACATGTCTTTTGTTATAGATATCTCAGCCATGAACCTAGCAATGGATGAGAGATATTGCTTTTTCTTCCCTATAGGACCTTACCAAATTGGCAATCACAGGGTTTAGGAAAGGAGGCAGGATTCCGGATATCAGCTGTAGGATGTCGGCTGACATAGGACTTGCCCTCCCAGTGCCTATCCATTTTAGAATTATTTAGGCTTTGTAATGATTGGAGGATAAAGAGATGTTTAGTCATTCTTGTTTCTACCTCCCAGATTGGGCCTGTTACAAACTCAGTCTCAATAAGCCTTGTTCTGAGTTCAGGGACTCAGTTTCTCTCCAGGGTGGGATGAGGGAGACAGTGCTTTAAAGAGGCTTCACCAAAATCCTAGAAGGCCATTGGCCCTCCTATTCAGGCAAAGCTGGGCAGAAGATCCTGCCCCAGTGCGTTACATTACCCTAGGCCTGTCTTAAGTGAGCTCTGGGCAGAGATACCCCCTACTTATTATTCCAGGTCCCTGATCCCTTTTTGGGATCTGCCCCTCCCCCTACAATCCCCAAATCCTCTCCAGCTAGAAGAGTAGGGATGAGTAAGTAGCCAAAGGCTCAGCCAGCCCCATCCGGGATTCTTGCCAAAAGGGAGGAAATGTTCACACCTGGCTTCAGTATTTTCTCTGCCAGCGGTTCTGGGCCACTTCCCCCATAGAGCTATTTGGGCCACAGATACTGCTTCTCAGCCATCTGGGCCTTGGTATGGTGAGCCCCAGAGCTTGATGCCAGTAAGCTCAATTGGGAGTGGGTCAAAGAAGCTGAGTGTGGTGAGAGAAGCCCGTGCCCATGATCCTGCAGTTTATTCAACCCTCTCAGGTGCCCAAAAGCCCCTTCCCATCACCCCCTCCAAGGTGGCTATGCCTCTGTTTGACAAGCCTCTAACCCAGGTCTTACCACCAGCTGTGCTGTCCCTTGGAGCTGTAAATCAGAGAGCTGCTGAGGATTCTGGCCTGGTCCCTTAGACACCCCTATCACTTGTTCTGAACCCCAGGAGCAGCCTTTTTCTCTCTGTCTCATGTGTGCTCTTTTTCTTACTACCAGTATTATATATTCTAGTGATGTATAACTCAATATTGATTTCTGCCTTTCTTGCTAATGCACCATTAGAAAATGTTAGTCTTGGGGCAGGATCATTTTGGCCTCATTCCTTTGCCACCCCATACCTGGGAAGCATATACTATATTATAAAAGGATATTTTGCCTGAAACATTAATGTAAGAAGCTTTCAGTATTAGCGATGTCACCTGTCAGTATAGGTCATACAATCCATTCTTAAAGTACTTGGTATTTGGTTTTATTGTTTCTGTTTTCTTTCTCCTCAGAGTTCAGTCCCCAAGGGGCCATTCTGTCCCTCCATGCAGTGTCCCTAGCCCAGAGCCTCCCTCAATCCCCCTTCCACCTGACCTTGGGGAGTCTTGTGTGCATTGCTGTGAATTATATTGACACTGACTTGGCAACATGCCCTATATTGGCTAAATTCAAACCTGGAATTGTGGGACAATTTGGCTGTATTAAGGGTTGGTAACCCACCTCCAGGGAGGTTGAGGAGAAAGGTTAGATTTTGTATTCAGGGTTTTTTGTGCGTGTATTTTTTTTTTCTTAATTTTTTTTTGGAGGGGTTTATGCTCAACCCATGTTCTATTTCAGTGCCAATAAAATTTAGGAAGACTTCACTGTGACTCAGTCTTTCTTTGCGGTGTGGGTGGGTGGCTGTAAGATATTTTACTGTAATTTCTACTTTATAGACCACCTTTCTATCATTGAACTCATGTCCTCTTCACTTCAGTTGTAGGGGGAAAGAGGATATGACTATCCCCATTTTATACAGGAGGGAATGGACCCCCAAAAGTAGAATAAATGCCCTAAGTCACAGGACTTTCTGACTAAATAACCTATGCTCTTTCTACAGCTCCAGGTCAACTTTTCTAGTCTTGGTGTGGGCCTTGCATTGACCATCCTGTACTTGCTTGGCATTGGCACCAAAGGGCTACTGATTTGTATCTCTGGACTCCTCATGGGGTGCGTGGGTCCTGTCCTGCCTCCATATCGGGAAGGCCTCTAGGTTTGCCATATGCTATAGATTGGATGCTCCCCCAACCTCATTGAAGTTTAAATCACCACTGTAACTGTTGAGGGTAGGAAATCCCATTATGGAAATTGAAAGGTGGGGTCTTGAAAAGGTGATTAGGTTGTGGGACCATGACCTAGTGAATGGATTTTAATAAATGCGGTTGTAGGTGTGGTTCTGAGGGCTTTAAAGGAAGAGCGCATGAGAAGTTCTCTCTCTCTGTTCCACCATTTCTGCTGTGAGACCACTACATTGCTGAAAACTACCACCAAAGAAGACCCTCACCAGCTGTGTTCCCTGGACTTTGGACTTCCCAACCTTGGAAACTGTAAGCAGTAAATTTCATTTTCTTATAAATTACTCAGTTCCAGGTATTTTGTTATAAGCAACAGAAATGGACTTCCTACTACCCTCACTTATTGCAGTGCCGATAAAGGTCAGGAAAACTACCTTAGGCCCTGTTGCAGAAGGCAGTGCTGAATGGCATGCGTAGTGAGGATGGAGAATGTATTTATTTACAAAAGCTATTGGATGGTACTTTATAGTTTATTCAACATGTCAATATTGTTGCCTGCATATGGTTATCCTCATTTTGTGTCCCGACCCGTGGGATATTCAACGAGGAACCTGGAGGGGGGAGTGGGAATGGGATGGAACAAGAGACACGAGAAATGAAGACAAGACAGTATTCTGATCAAGTCTCATTTATTAGCCAGAAGGTCACAGTTTATATAGACAGCAGGAGGGAATCAGCAGATAATTAAGTATGCAGATGGTTTACTGAGAAAACCACAGGGTGGGTTGTTCCGGTAAATGGAAAATTCCCATTATCTATGGCAAGTTGTAAAGTTACCTACACCCATAGTGCACAGGAGGGGGAGGGACAGAAGATAACAGCAAACAAGGCTCTGAGGCCTTGAGGCAATAGCTGGGTGGGCTCTTTGGCTCCAGACAGGCAAGCAGGCTCTTAGGCAACAGCCGGGCTCTATGGCTCCGGACAATTTTGTAGATGAGAAAACTGAGTCCCAGGTAAGCTGTCGAGGCTATCCTGGACTTGGCATTCTCACCAGTTCCCTTCTTGGTGAACCAACATTTGCAAGGAAAAGTAATTTATCATATATTCTGTGTGAGCTTTTTTTAAAAAAAAAATTATTTATTTTTTATTGGAACGTAGTTGATTGTACATATCCGTGGAGTACAGCATTGAATATCAATACCTGTGTGCAATATGTGATGCTCAAATCAGGATAATTAAGTATATTTAACATCGTATAATGTAATTGATTTTTGTGACCCTTTACCAATTCGTCCCCTTACCTCCTTAGTCCTTCCCGTTTCCCACCTCTGGTAACTTCGGTTCTGTTGTTTTGAAAGGTTTTTTTCCTGTTTTTGAACACATTATTGTGATTGTTCTTTCTTTCTCTCTCTCTCTCTCTCTCTCTCTCTCTCTCTCTCTCTCTCTCTCTCTCTCTCTCTCTCTCTCTCTCTCTCTCTTCTTTCTTTCTTCTCCCACTTAAAAATGAGGGCATGTAGTATTTCTCTTTCTGTGCCTGTCTATTAGTTCAGTAAACATAATTGTCTCTAAGTTCATCCATGTTGCTGTGAATGGCAGAATTTCATTCGTTTTTATGGCAGAGTAGTATTCCATTGTGTAAATATACCACATTTTCCTTATCCAGTCATCCAATGATGGACATTTAGGTTGGTTCTAACTCTTGATTATTGTAAATAGAGCTGAGGTAAACATGGGAGTGCAGGTATCCCTCTGACATGATGATTTCCCTTCCTTTAGGTATATACCCAACAGTAGAATTGCTGGATCATATGACAGTTCTATTTGTAGTTGTTTCAAGGATCTCCATACCATTTTCCATAATAGCTTCACTAATTTACAGTCCTACCAACAGTATAGGAGGGTTCCCCTTTCTCTGCATCCTCACCGGCATTTATTATTCTGTCTTTCTGATAGTGGCCAGTCTAATGGGGTGAGATGATACCTCAATGTGGTTTTGATTTGCATTTCTCTAATGCTTAGTGATTTTGAGCACTTTTTCATGTGTCTGTTGGCCATTTGTATATCTTTCTTTGAGAAATGCCTGTTTAGCTCCTTTGCCCATTTTTTTAATCAGGTTACTTTTTTATAACTGTTAAGTTGTTTGAATTCTTTGTATATTCTGGGTATTAATCCCTTGTTGGATGCATAGTTTGCAAATATTTTCTCCCATTCTGTAGGTTGTCTTTTTGCTCTGTTAATTGTTTCTTTTGCCATGCAGAAGCTTTGTAGTTTGATATAATCCCATTTGTTTCTTTTTTCTTTTGTTGCCTGTGCTTTTTTTGTGTGTGTGTGGTTTTTTACCAATTTCTCACTAACTTCCCTCCCCCTTTCCCACCTCTGGTGGCCTCAGTTCTATTCTCTCCTTTTGAAAGTTCAACAAATTACTGTGGTCGTTGTATCTTTATTTTTAAAAATTTATTATTATTATTTTTTAGTTTCCACTTATGAGTGAGGACATGTGGTATTTCTCTTTCTGTGGCTGGCTTAGTTTACTCAATGTAATTTTCTCTAAGTTCATCCATGTTGCTGAGAATGGCAGAATTTCATTCTTTTTTATGGCAGAGTAGTATTCTATTGTGTATATACCACATTTTCCTCATCCCCGTGTCCATCGATAGACATTTCGGTTGGTTGCTACATTTAGCTGTTGTAAATAGAGCTGTGATAAACATGGGAGTGAAGGCATCCCTTTGACATGATGATTTCCATTCCTTTGGGTATATACCCAGTAGTGAGATTGCTGGATCCTATGGTAGTTCTATATGTAGTTGTTTGAGGAAACTTCATACTATTTCCATAATGGCTATACCAATTTACAGTCCCAGCAGTGGTGAAGGAGTGTTCCCCTTTCTCTGCATCTTCACCAGCATTCATTATTGCCTGTCTTTTTGACAATAGCCAGTCTCATTGGGGAGATGATTAAAATCCTCATAACAATCCTTTGAGGCAATGGCTCCCAAACTTGTCTCCCCATTAGAATCCTTTAAAGATTCCAGAGCCCAGAATAAATTTTCAGATTAAATTATAGCCTCTAGTAGTGGGACCTAGGCATCAATATATTTGATGATTCCGCTGTGTCCCAGTGGGGGGATAAGACATGTACTGGGAAGAGAAGACAGTTGCACACCTTCAATTCTAAGGTAGTAGATAGAATTCTAGGTCCCTAGAACATCAGTGTAGGAGGGGGCCTTAGGATTCTTTGCTAGTGATTGTCTCAACTGTTGTTGCCTTGGGGAGTGAAGAAGCTCTAGATCCCCTCCAACCTCAAATAAAGCATGTCTGCTTTTGTATTTTGGGTTGTATGTTTCTAAATTATTTATTTTTAAAAAGGGGAAAACAGGTGGATGTCTTCCAGGAGGATGGATGTGGTACGCAAGATTATGGTCCCCTAAAGATGTCTATGTTCTAATCTACGGAACTTATGACTATGTTACCTTACACGGCAAAAGGGACTTGGTATGTGATTAGGCTCAAAGATAGGGAGATGATGCTGTATTATCCAGGTGGACCCAGTGTAATCACAAGAGTCCTTAAGAAATGGAAAAGGGTCAGGGTCAGAGAGATTTGAAGATGTATGCTGTTGGTTTTGAAGATGGAAGAAGGGGCCACAAGTCAAGGAATGCAGGTGGCCTCTACAAACTGGGAAAATCAAGGAAACAGATTCTCTCCTAGAGAATCTGCATTTCAGAAGAAATGCAGCCCTGCCAACAGCTTGAGTTTAGCTCAGTTTAGCCCATTTTGGACTTCCATCTGACCTCTAGAATTATAAGATAATAAATTTGTGTTGTTTTAAGGCACTGATTATAGCATTGTTTTCCATTTTCTCCATTTCTTGAAATTCTCCATTCTTGAAATGACAATGTTAAAGAAATAGAGAAGAGAGTAGATTAGTGATTGCCAGCAGTTAAGGAACAAGGCAGCTGTGGAGCACATGTGAGATGTGGGTGTGGCTATTAGAGAGCAACATGAGGGTATCTTGACTTTATCACCTTCTGGTAATATTCTGTATCTTGACTTTATCAACAATTGATATCTTGTGATTTATAGGATTGTTTACAAGATGTTACCACTGGGGGAACCTGAGTTAAGGGTATGTGGGATCTCTATTATATCTTTTAACTGTGTGTGAATATACAATAATCTCAAAATAAAATAAAAGATTTAATAAAGGGGTGGAAGTGCTCCTGGGTATATATCGAAGAGCAATAAGTGCTTATGTCTACCAGAAGACATAGCAATACTATTTGAAGTAGCTCCAATCTGGAAACAACCCAAACAACAAGAAATCCATCAACAAGAAAATGGGCAAAACTATGGTGTATTCATACAATGGTATATTGCTCAACAATAGAAACAATGGACTACTGATGTATACAACACTGGATGAATCTCATAGATATGTTGTTTAAAAAAAAGGCAAATGAAATTCTAGTGCAGGCATGGTTGCTTGGACTTGGGATGGGAGGAATTGACTGGAAAGGGGCCCAGGAAACTTTGTGGGGTCATGGAAATTTCTTGGTCTGGGAGGTGGTTACAGGGTATAAATATAAGTATAAATTCATCAAGTTATATGTAAATTATAAATTACTTTTAAAAAGTGTGTTTGTGGGGGGGAAACTCCTTCACTGCAAAAGTTTGAAAATATCTGGAATGATGGTTCTCAAATTTTAGTGTGTATCACCTAGTGGTGGGTTTCTTAAAACAGATTGCTGGGTTCTACCTCCAGAGTCTTGGATTCAGTAGGTCTGAAGTGGAACCTGAGAATTTGCATTTCTAACAAGTTCCCAGGCGTTCCAAAGCTGCTGGTCCAGGGACCACACTTGGAGAGCCGTCGTACAGGAGTCTACAGTAAACCAACACTGGTGCAGATGGAGTCTCAGAGAGAGAAGGGACTTCTCTAAGGTCATACAAGCCTTTGGGCAGATATGAGCCTAGAATTTGTTTTCTAACTCTTCCCTGAGCCTTCAAGGCTTGGGTCAGACCTTCCCTATTCCTTCAAGGCTGCCTTCGTCTCTCGCTTAGGTGTAATGGTCCTTAGCCTGCTTTCCTGTAACCCTTAATTCTTGTGGAAGAGACCACAGAGACTCCTTGATCCAATCCTTTCTCCTCATTTTATAGAGTGGGAAACTGAGGTCCAAGAGTCAAAGGGACTTGTCCATGGTCACAGTGGTAGAACGTGGCCTTGAACTATTTCCTGCCTCTTCCTAAACCTGTCCACAGTATACCATTGAGCACCCCTACTGTCTCAGCTGATTTGCTTCCAATCCTCTTCCTAAAAAGCAGCTCCCCCCCACTATTTACATATCTGTGCATAGGTGAAGACTCTTGAAGCTTTTAATAAAGATTTTAAGGGAACATACCACAGTACTCCTAGATCCCTTTCTAGAGCTGAAATGGAGGGTTCCACGCCTCTTGTTCTCTGAGAACATCCATTCCCTCCTTGCTTTTTCCATGGGCTCTGATTAAGGCCCTCGTTTGCTCTTAACCGAGACCAAACCCTTCCTTAGCTCTTCTCTTCTCACTGTCCCTGTAATGGTCTAGAACACAAAGCTGAGCAGGTCACTTCCTTGCTTAAAACCTCACTCTGGCTCTCTTGTGCAGAGAAGCCAAAATTCCTTAGCCTAGGGACATTCATGGCTGTTCACAATTTAACTTGGTTTATCTTCCAGTATCCATAATCACCTGTCTCCCCCCCGCACTTTACATTCTAGGCATACTAGATCCTGGCAAGTCCCTCAGCATGCAAGACTTGCTCATACCTGCATACCTTTGTAATAATTACAGTTAACGTTTACTGAGAAGTTACTCTATGCCAGACACAGTTCAGTGTGCTTTACAGTTATTACCTCATGTTATCTTCACAACATCTCTGAGGTAAGGGCAATTATTACAGCTACAGCACATAGAGGATCAACTTGCCCACAGTCACACAGCTTGGAGTGACAGAGTCAAGATTTAATGATTTCTGGAGCCTCAAACTCAGAATGGCAAATATTATCTTTAGTCTAACCCCACTCTGCTCATCCTCTTATGTCCCTCTCTCACTTGGTGGCATCAGTATCCCTCGTTTTCCCAGAATAAGAACCTGGGTATTTTTTCTTGACAATTCCTTTTCCTTGCCTTGTCCCTGTGGCCAATCCTCCTGCCTTCTACTCTGCACCCTAATAGCTTTTTAATGCCACATTTACTTTACTCTTCCTCTGCTGCTAGGACTGTTGCTTCTAGTGAGTGGCCTCCTCTCTAGATTTCCAGTCTGCTTTCTACCCTCTGCTGCCAGTCACCCTCTTTGTGCAGCTTCTCAACTCCTACCTAGGTTGGTCTCACACTTCTTGCAAGGTACAGGTTATCTCACCCAGTTCAGTGACTAATTACTACCTATGTACTCATGACTCCTGTGTTTGTCTCTAGTCCTTAACTCTCTCTGAGTTTAATTTGGATATCCAGCTGCTCTCTCTCTTTTTTTAGTAGGTTGGTATTATAACATTTATTAAAATAATATTATGGGTTAATAGAAACAGCAAAGAGTCAAAGATTTAAAATGCAAGCTATGTAAAACCCCAACTAAAATCCAAGTGTCTAATGTATTCATTGATTAGCTAATTAAAAGCCCAAAAAAGACAGCATACCCAATATAATAAAGTACTGCAAAACAATTGGCAATTTTCAGTTATCAAAATTGTGGATTTTGCATTTTGTATCCTTTTCTCAATCAGCTACATTCTTGATACCTCTACCTGCATATCAAATAGGATTCTTGAAGTTTACTTAGTGAAAACAGAATGCTTGATTCTTCCCCTCAACTCTTTCCTTCCTCCATCTTCCTCATCTCAGTAAATCATACTACCATTTACCTAGTTCTAGTTGCTCAGGCTCCCAAATCAGGTAACTATCATTCCTCTCCTCTCACTTTAAAATCCATTCCATCAGTGAGGCCTGTCCAGTCTACTTTCAAAGATTCTTCCAAACATCACCACTTCTTTTATGTTTTTTTAAGTTTTATTTTTCTTTCTTTTTTTGTAGCTGGCTGGTATGGGGATCCGAACCCTTGACTGGTGATATCAACACCAGGCTCTCCCAAGAGAGCCACAACCACTTCCTACTTCCTCCACACCATCACCTAATCTAAGCCACCATCACCCCTGGCCAGGACAATTGCAATGACCTCCTAACAGGTCTCAATGACCTCACTATTGCTCTCCTACAGTCCATTCTCCACACAGCAGCCAGAGAAATATTTAAAAATGTAAATCATGTTACATTGCTTCCTTGCTTTCAACCCTGTGATGGTTTTTCATCACACTCAGAATGACATTCAAGTCTGTCTACAGGGCCCTATGTGATCTGGTCTTTGCTTACCTCTGATTCATCTCTTACCATGCTTCCCCTGGCTTACTGTGCTCTAGCCACATTGTTCTTATTTCTGTTCCATTAATATCTCAAGATCATTCTAGTATCAGGCCTTTAACTGTTCCACTGTATGAAATGCTCTTCCCAGAGAACTTCCCATGTTGGCTCCTCATCATTCAGGTCCCAACCCATAGAAGTCTCCACTTATTACCCTCTCTAAAGTAGTCCCCACCTCCCAACTTACACATGCACACCTATAATAGCCTAACATTTATGGCTTACAATGTGTTGGATACTGTTTCTGAGCTATTTACATATATTAAATCATCCTTCCTATGCTCATATGAGATACTGCTCCATATTATATGTGAGAAAAAACATTAAGACACAGAAAAGTTAAACAACTTTCTTAAGGTTACACAGATAATAAAGGTCTGAGCCATGATTTGAACCCATTTTCTATCTCATCCTGTTTTAGTTTTTTCCTAATATTTTTTACTAACTAAAATGATATAATTTATCTATTTTTATTAGCATATTCATTGTTACAAATCATACTTATTCTTTATGCTCCTCATCCTGTCTCTCCTCTTTCCCCTCCAACCCCAATAACCATGGATTTGTTCTCTCCCCCTAATAGATTAACTGTTTGTTGCCTGGGTGATCTGTCCAGTTCTGAGACAGGTGTGATCAAATCCTCCCCTATTATCATACATCAGATGCTTCTTCTTTTACTCTGGAGTGTGCTTTGTATGGAGGGAGGACTTTTTTGGGGGGGGGTCTCTGCTGGCACCTCTCCTTATGTTAGTAAAGTTGAGAGTCCGGTGTGCCATCTGCATGGTGGCTGTGATTGCTGCTCTAGAGACCAGCCACTTTGGTGGCAGCCATGGCAATTGCAGTGACTATGAAGGGCTACCCGTGTGAAAGTGTTGTTTTTGGTGTGCCCTTTATCCGGTTGGCCCTTTATTGTGGTTGGGTTTGGCTTCTCCTGGTTCCAAGCCTCAGGGCCCTGAGGGGGCCTTGGGGCAGTGGCAGGGCAGCAGCTTGTCTAGTTGCAGTGGGGTTTGGCTTCCCCCAGCTCCATGCCTCAGGGCCCTTCCTGGGTCCTGGGGAGGTGGCTGCAGCTTGCCTAGTTGAGGCTGGGTTTGGCTTTCCCCAGCTCCAATGCCTCATTCTAAGATGTTGTTGCAAAGCAGTTGGGTGGGGGGCAGGAGAAGGAGAAGGGAAGGAGGAGGGGAAATAGGGTGGGAAGAGGGGGAGGGGGGAGCATGATCGAGGCCCATGGCCCCCCATTCAGGCCAGGTAGACCAGAGGGCTTCCAGCAACAGCTGGGTCATTGCTGGGCTCAATGAAGATGTCAGGGGGGTGGGGCTGAAGCTCTCAGCCCCTCACTGCTGTGGCTTGGGAGCCTGGGGTGCTTTCCGCAGTAGCTCAGTGGTCATTGCTGGGCTGGTTGCAGATGTCAGGGGAGCATGGCTGAGGCCCTCAGACTCCCACCACCCAGGCTTGGGACCTGGAGTGCTTTCTGTGGTGGATCAGTGGTCATCACTGGGCTGGTTTTGGATGTCAGGGAGATGTAGCTGAGGCCTTTGGCCCCCTACCACCCCAGCTCAGGGGACTGGGGCACTTCCTGTGACAGCTCAGTCGTTGTCATTGGGCTGGTTGCAGATGTCAGGGGAGGCGTTGCTGAGGCCCTCAGCCCTCCCCCTTCCCTGGCTTGGGAGCCCAGGGGGTTTCCAGTCCTTCTAGATTTTGTAGGTGATCTTTGGTAATGTTAGACCTTTACTAGTTAATATCAAACTTTGTCTCTGGTCTGTGGGTATTTTGGTTTTCTTTCAGTTCTGTGTTGGATTATTTGCTATTTCCACTACTTAAGCTCCGCACTGGAACTAATTTGTTGTCCTTTGCTTCTAAAATGGGGGAACTTCCTGTGGGGACTGCACTTGAGTCCCTGGTTGAGCTAAACTGCTGCTTTGCTGCTGTTTAGCCAGGGAAGGATTTTTGTGCAGTTCAAATTTTAATGGTTGGCCTTGTATGTACTTCTGGGTCTTGTGAGGTCTGGTACACCTGGTTGCATGGAGACTCTGGTCTGGGCCTGAGTTTTTTTTAGCAAACTGCACCCCCTGCAATTCTGTATTCCTGAGCAGTCTCCACTGAGTGGTCCTGCACTGATTGGAGGGCAGATCAGCTTGTCCATGCTGTGCCCCAGTGTTCCCCTCATGGCCCGTCTCCCCTACCACCTGCACTCCACACACTTCCCATGAGGTGGGCCATGTGCCAGTTCCTTACAATGACTCACTGGCCTCTGAGTGGTTCCTTTTCTCTGTTGTCTGTGGCTCCTTGCTCCTGTAGGGTCCATGGAAGCCCTGTTAGTGGTCATGCTGGCCTGGGGGCCAAGGCCCTTTTCTCCCCTGCCGCCTCCAAGCAACTTCATAGGAAGGGCACAGCTGTGGCTTTTCCCACCTCTTTCTCCATATGCTCACCAGCTCCAGCCTTAAAGCGGCTGGGATTCGAAATGGTTGGAGTGATCCTTTTGTTTCTCTCATCGTGACTTCTCCTACCTTCATGAAATCCACAGGTCTCTCCTCCTCTTCCCCTGAGCTCTAGCAGCCCCAGCTTGGCTGTCATTGCTTTTCAGTAGTTGTAAATTCGTTGATTTGTGGGAGAGTGATTCTGGGGACTGTCTATTCTGCCATCTTGCTAATTTATCTATTTTCGATGTTTAGTTTATTACCTATCTGTCCAACTAGAATATAAGCTTCACAGAGGCAGGGACTCTTTAGTTCACAGCTATATCCTTTAAAATTACCTGGCACATAGTAGGTACTCAATGTTTGTTGAATGAGTAAATGGCTTCTCCCCGTTAATGTGTGGCTTTCTCTACTTGGGATAATCTCCCCCTTTCTTTCTGAATTCCAACATCTAATCTTTTAGGCTTTCCCTCAGAAGCCTCGTGTCTACTCCTCTATCAGATTGTCTGCTCCTCCCCTGGCTTCATTCAGCTCAGGACTGAGCATACACTGGGTGGACCAGTTCTATGTGTGCATCTGCCTTGTGTCTTTTCAACCCAATTGTACAATCCCTCCAAATAGGGGCCGTGTCTTTTTCATCACAGAACATTCTGTTACCAGATCAAGCTTAGTACATAGGTTCTACATAACACTTGCTGTATGAATTACCAACTTACTTTTACTAAATGCATACCTGGCTCTTCAGATCATTAATAACCATGCAAAATTACAGACACATCCTCTAGTAGAATTTATTGTCAAAAGTTATCATTATTTTGGGCCGGCCCGGTGGCGCACTGGATAGTGCGCCGCTTGGGAAGTGCGGCAGCGCTCCCGCCCGAGGGTTCGGATCCCACATACAGACTGGTTCCCGCTCACTGGCTGAGCGAGGCGCGGGGGCAGCACCGAGGGTTGCGATCCCGTTGCCAGTCCCGGTCCGGTACGGGGGCGACACTGAGGGTTGCGATCTGTTGCCGGACACGGAAAAAAGACAACAACAAAAAAAAGATATCATTATTTTGACCTTTTACTTTCTTGTCTCCCAGTCAGTTCACCCATCCATAGCAGAAAGTCTCCCAATTTCAGGATAACCTATTTTTTCTTACAGCTCTTGGTTTCGATATTGTCAGAGAGGTTTATGAAGTGTCAAGTCCACCCACTATTTTTCCATGTCCATCGACCCCTCCAGGGAAACTTGTAGTTTAATTTGAGCCTCTTGTCTTGCCTCTCTGTCAGTATAGCTTTCCCCCTCACCCTCTTTGGTCACCCTCTTTGGTTCTTTAATATTTGCATTCAAAATTTGCTAGGAGTATCTTTGGTAGGTTTTCGATCTATGTAAGCAGAAAAAATTGGCATATTTTTTGAGCTGCCATATAACTCACTGTTTTTTGACAAGTGAAAAACTGTTTAAAGCAGGTCCGTATTTCTGAGGAGAACGTAGTATAAGGTACTTGTTACTAGTGGCAGAATTCAATTTCCCCCAAACAGAAATAAACCTGTGGCAAATTATCTAAAATGGAGAGAGCTCTATAAATCTCTACTTGCAAATGCAATATCCTTGCAAGTGAAACCGTGTTCAAGTGTCTGTTATGGGTCTGCTGAGCTGTGTGTTTTGCAATAAATGAGGAGTCAAGGAGTCTGTGCTAAAATCCGCTCTTGAAACTTGAGAACCCAGAATTCTTCCTTCTGATCTTGGATCTCACATTTTGTCCCTCTATTCCTCATTTACGGCTTTCTTTTGCAGTAAGAAAATATTTTCTAGTGTAACACTTTAATTCTTTGAATGTGTTTTTGGTTTTGCTATATTTGGGGGTTCTCTTTTTTCTTTAATTTTTGCATTCAAAAGTTGCAAGAATTTTTTATTGTTAAATTTTTATTGAACTGTATTGGTTATACATATTTATGGGGTACAGATCTACATTTCAGTACATGTATACAATGTGTGATGACCAAATCAGGGTAATTAGCGTAACCACCACTGCAAAACTTAATCATTTTTTTGTCATGTGGACATTTGCTCTTCTATCCATTTGATAACATGCAGTAAATTATTGTTAATTATAGATTCCTAAGTCAACTGCACACCAATAGAACTTATTTTTCTTATCTAGCTATAATTTTGTGTCCATTAATCAACCTCACACTATCCCCTCTTCCCCCTCCTTTCTTGCCTCTAATAACCACAGTTCTATTCTCTCCTTCTAAAAGTTCAACTACTTATGTATGTATGTATTTATTTATTTATTTTAGCTCCCACATGTGAGTGAGGACATGTGGTATTTCTCTCTCTGTGCCTAGCTTATTTCACTTAACATAATTTTTCCCAAGATCATCCATGCTATGAATGGCAGAATTTCATTCTTTTTTATGGCTGAGGAGTATTCCATTGTGTATGTATACCACATTTTTTTTTTGTCCAATTGTCCATCAATGGACGTTTAGGTTGGTTCCATATTGTATTAGTCCATTTTTGCTGCTTATAACAGAATACCTGAAACTGGATACTTTATAAAGAAATAAAATTTATTTCTTAAGTTTTGGAGTCTGGGAAGTCCAAAGTACTCCAGGGAACACATCTGGTGAGGGCCCTGGTGGTGATGGCTCCATGGTGATGCAGAGTATCACATAGCGAAATGGCTGAGCAAGAGAGAGAACTAACCTGCTTACTTGCTCTCCTTATAAAGCCATCAGAACTGCACCCATTACCACCCATTAAACCATCAACTTATTACTCCATGAATGGATCAATCCATATGGTCCTCACAATCTAATCACTTCTTAAAGGCCCCACCGTTCTATTACCATAATAGGAATTCCCACCTTCTTAACATTATTACAGTGGAGATCAAGCTTCAGTGAGTTTTGGCAGGGCATTCAATCCACAGCACATATCTTGGCTATTGTGAATAGAACTGCAATAAACATGGGAGTGTAGCTATCCCTTTGATATGCTGACTTACATTCCTTTGGATATATACCCAGCAGTGGGATGATTTTCATTCCTTCAGGTATATACTTTTGGGTTATTTCATTAGCGGTTGCTCTAGGTCTTACCACATACATCTTATGAGAAGAATCACCTTCAATTTATAGTAGCTTAATTCCAGTGAGGTCAAGAAACACTACTCTTTATGGCTCTTTTATATTTCTTCCTTCTTTGTGCTGTTACTGTTATACACATTCCACCTATATATGTTACAAATGCAGTAATTTATTGTTATAGTTGTTACTTTATACAATTTTATGTCCATTAAAGAAATGGAGAAAAGAAAGAGAGCAAGTATTTTATAGACTTTGTTATATTTACCTTCTTATTTATCAGCACCGCACTCTCCCGAGTGAGCCACGGGCCGGCCCATATCATTTCTGGTTCTCTTCATTGATTCATGTGTATTCCAGTTACCATCTGGTGTCTTTTCTTTATTCTAATACAATTTTGCTCCCATCTACCACCTTGGGGTTGTTACTGCCCAAAATGTTACATTTCTATATGTTTTAGGCCCAACAATATAATTATATCCATTTATTGTTTTACAAAATTGCCTTTTAAATCAGTTAAGAGGAGAATGGAGAATTTATGCTGTCTTTTATTCCATAATTAAGTTTATTACTTCTCTTTGTTTCTATGTGTGTATTTAAATTACTGTATGGGATCCCTTTCTTTCAGCATGAATGAACTTTTTTTTAACCCTAGAATTTCCATTTGGTTCTCTTTAATAATTTACACCTCTTTATTGATATGCTGTAGTTGATGGGACATTGTTATCATAGCTTCTTTTACTTCTGTTTTTAATTGTAATTTTTATATTGAGATAAAATTCACATACCAAAAACTTTACACTTTTAAAGTGCATAATTCAGTGCATTTTAGTGTATTCACAAGGTTCTGCAAATATTACCATTATCTAATTCAATAATGTTTTCATCATCCCCAAAAGAAATCTGATATCCATTAGCAATCACTCTCCACAACCCTCTTCTCCCCACCACAAGCCCCTGGTAACTACTAATTTACCTTATGTCTTTATACATTTGTCTATTCCAAACATCTTATATAAATGAAAGCTATTATTAATATGTGGTCTTTTGTGTTTGGCTTTCTTCACTTGGGATGTTTTCAAGGTTTATTCATACTGTATGTAACAAGAACTATTATTTCACTCTTTGTGACTGAATGAATAGTATCTCACTTACGGATATACCACATTTGATTTATCCAATCATCACTTGGTAGACACTTGGGTTGTTTCCATTTTGGCCATTATAAATAATGAGGCTATGAATATTTGTGTGCAAGTTTTTATATAAACATAAGTTTTAATTTCTCTTCAGTATATTCCTAGGAATGGTATTGCAGGGTCGTATGGTAACTCTATGCTTAACTTTCTTGAGAAACTGCCAAACTGTTTTCCAAAGCAATGGCACCATTTTACATTCCCACAAACAGTGTATGGGGGTACAGTTTTTGTACATTCTAGCCACATTTCGTTATTAACTCTTTTTGATGATAACTCTTCTAGTGGGTGATAAGTGGTATCTCATTGTGGTTTTGATTTGCATTTTGCTAATGTCTAATAATGTTGAGAATTTTTATGTGACTTGTTATTTGCCATTGTATATTTTCTTTGTAGAAATGTCTACTCATATCTTTTGCCCATTTTTAAATTGAACCATTTATCTTTTTGTTGTTGAATTGTAATAGCTCTTTATGTATTCTGGATACTATGGCTTTATCAGATATATGATTTTCAAATTTTCCTTATACTGTGGGTTATCTTTCCACTTTGTAGATAATATTTTTTGAAGTAATACATTTTTGGTTTTTGTGAAGTTCATTTTATCTTTGTTTTTCTTAGTCATTTGTGTTAGGTATCATGTCTAAGAAACCATTTTCTAATCCAAGGCCACAAAGATTTCCACCTATCTTTTCTTCTAAGAGTTTTATAGCGTTAGATCTTACATTTAGGTTTTTGATTCATTTTTGCATATGTTGTGAGATAGGAGTTCAATTTCATACTTCTGTTTGTGGATATCCCATTTTCCCAGTATCATTTGTAGGAAAAACTGTTTTCCCCCATTGAATTACCTTGGCATCCTTGTCAAAAATCAATTTACCATAAATGTTAGAGTTTGTTTTAGACTCTTAATACTATTTCACTGGTCTCTATGTCTATCTTTATGCCAGTATCTCACAATCTTAATTGCTGTAACTTTGTAGTATGTTTTGAAATTGGGAAGTGTGAGTCCTCCAGCACTGTCCTTTTTCAAGATTGTTTTGACAGGTCTGGGTTCATTGAATTTCTCTATAAATTATAGGATCAGATTGTTGATTTTTGCAAAAAAAAAAAAAAAAAAAACCATCTGGAATTTGATAGCGATTGTATTCAATCTATAGATCAATATGGGGAGTTTTGCCACCTTTGCATTTTGAATCTTTTAATCCATGAATATGGGATGTCTGTCCATTTATTTGTTTTTTCTTTTCTTTCTTTTTTTATTGCTGTGTTGTAGTTTATCAGTCTACAAAACTTGTATTTCTTCATTAAATGTATTCCTGTGCATTTTATTTTTTTTTTGGTAATAATATAAGTTGACTTATTTTCTTTATTTCACTTTTAGATTGTTCATTGCTTGTGTATAAGAGTGCAGTTAATTTAGTATATTGAACTTGTATCCAGCAACTCCAGTGAACTAGGTTATTAGTTCTGTTTTTTTTTTGGGGGGGGGGGATTCCTTAAAATCTTTTATATACAAGATTATGTCATCTGCAAATAGAGAAGTACGTGCTGTCCAACCTGAATAGCCTTTGTTTCTTTTTTTTGCCTAATTTTCCTGGCTAAAGTGTTCAGTACCATGCTGAATAGAAGTTCCAAGAGTGGACTTTCTTTTCTTGTTTTTAATCTTAAGATGTGGGCTTTCAGTCTTTCACCATCAAGTATGATGTTAGCTGTTTTTTGTTTGTTTGTTTGTTTTTGTAGATGCCTGAGAAAGTTCCCTTCTATTCCTAGTTTGTTCCATGTTTTTATTATGGAAGAGTGTTTTGGAAAATACTTTATCTATTGAGATGATCATATGTCTTTTTCTTCTATCAATATTGTGTGTCACATTGACTTTTATATATCAAACCACCTTTACATTCCTGAAATATATCCCACTTGTTCATGATATATAATTCTTTTTATATGTTGATGGTTTGGTTTGCTAATATGCTGTTGAGGAATGTTGCATCTATATTCATAAGGGATATTGATCTCTAGTTTTCTTTGTGATATCTTAGCTAAGAAGTTTTCCCTCTGCTTTTATATTCTGGAAGAGTTCATTAACAAATGGTTTACATTCTCTAAACGTTTGGTAGAATTCACCAGTAAAACCATCTGGTCCTTTTAGTTCTTTGAACATTATTTTTAATACACTTTATTTTTAGAGAAGTTTTAGGTTCACAGTAAAATTGGATGAAAATACAGAGTTCCCATATACCCTCTGTCCTCATACATGCATAGCCTTCTTCACTATCAACATCTCATAGCAGAGTGCTACATTTGTTAAAATTGATGAATCTACGTTTACACATCATTATCACTAAAAGTCAATGGTTTACTTTAGGGTTGACTCTTGGTTTTGTACATTTTATATGGTATTTTTTTAAAGTAGAAACTTTATAATTAGCTCATACATACATGAGAAAGAAATCATTATGGTTTACTTACGTTTATAATTACATATCTTATAATATTTATCTTAGGTAACTTATAAACCACACCAAAACTCATCATCTTGTTTCAAAGTTACTGTTTCTGTTGCTGAGTCTTTTTCTTCTAACATTGCAAATATTCCAAGGGCTTTGGCTGATGAGATTTTGGAAGAACTGGAGCACAATGTGTCTCTCTCGGAAGTGCATCCTATGGAAGGACAAGATGCTGATACAACGTGATATTTCTCTGGCCTTGGAAGTTGTAAAGTATTAGGGCATTTTACTTTTTTTCTATTAATTGGTTATGAATATTCATGAGGTATAAAGCTGATTATCCCCCCCTCATGCCCTAGATGTGAAGGCCAGATCCATACTGGCAGCAAGGTCATTTTACTTTTGAAAGTTAAAATTATCATATTCAAAAGTTAATGTATAAGTTTTGCTCATATAAACCCTTTATAAATATTTATTGATTTAATTTTTACCCACTGCTGGGTTAAATCTGTACATTTTTTTTTTTTTTTTAAAAAAGATGACCGGTAAGGGGATCTTAACCCTTGACTTGGTGTTGTCATCACCACGCTCAGCCAGTGAGCGAACCGGCCATCCCTATATGGGATCCGAACCCGGGGCCTTGGTGTTATCAGCACCGCACTCTACCGAGTGAGCCACGGGCCGGCCCTAAATCTGTACATTTTTAATAAACATATTGTATTTGTAATTATTTTAGTTAAAGCATTTCCACACAGAAGTATTATATATGGGTAATAAAAAGTTTGCCATTTTTGATCTTGCATTTTACAAAAACTGAATTAAAAAGAGTTCTAGAAATAAGTAATATTAACTTCTGTTCATATTTAAGCAAGTTAAGATTTTATTTTTCACATTTAAGGGTATTACAGATACTAGCTGTCATCATTCACATTATGATTGCTTTCTTGTAAGCTGATACAATTTGAGGTAAGCTGTCCATAAACAAAATACAGAATATTTTTTGGCCTGTTTTTGTTTTTCTAATGCTCCCCCCAATACCAATTTGGTTATATCTTTTTTTTTTCTTTTTGGCCATTGGCTGGTGCAGGGATCCAAACCCTTAACCTTGGAGTTACAACACCATACTCTAACCAAATGAGCTAACTGGCCAGCCCTGGTGTATTTGTCCATTTCTGTTGCTTATAACAAAATACCTAGAACTGAGTAATTTGTAAGAAAACAAAATTTGTTGCTTAGAGTTTCTGAGGCTGAGAAGTACAAGTTCATCTGGTGGTGGTGACAGTGACCCAGGGGTCTCACATTGCAAGATTACGGAAGCAGAGAGAGTGACTTCATTCACTCTCCTTTGAAAGCCCTCCAAACCATGCCCATGACCACCATTTTTAATCCATTCACTGTGACATGGTCCTACAATCTTACCAACTCTCCAAGGCCCCACCTTTCAATTACCATAATAGGATTTCCCACCCTCTTAACAGTCACAGTGGGGGACAAGTTTCTAATACATAAAACTTGGGGAACACAATTCAAGCTTCAGTGGGTTTTGGGGGGACATAATTCAATCCACTGCATTCTGCCCCTGAGTCCCCCTAAACTCATGTCCTTTTCACACACAAATACATTCATTTCATCCTCAAAGTTTTAACTTGTTTCAACTCAAAAGTCCAGAGTTCGAAGTTCCATTTGTGAATTAAAAACTAGTTATCTACTTCCAAGACACAATGGTGGGACAAGCACAGTGTACAAAATTCCCATTCAAAAACAGAGAAATAGGCCAAAAGAAAGGGGTAACAGGTCCCAAACAAGTCTACATTATACCTGGTTATATCTTACATATTATTTCTTTGTTGAAAAAAATTATAGTCAAATGAAATTTAGAACCTGAATTATAATCCCACTTTCATTTTTATGTGTTTTGACAAATGTATAATAACACGTATTCACCATTACAGTATCATACAGAAAAGTTTCACTGCTCTTAAAATTCTCTGTACTTTTTGCCTATTCATCCCTCCCTCCCCCAACCCCTGGCAACCACTGATCTTTTACTGTCTCTGTAGTTTTACCTTTATCAGAATGTCATATAGTTGGAATCATACAGTATATGGCTTTTTCAGATTGGCTTCTTTCATTAAGTGATATGCATTTAAGTTTCCTCCATGTCTTTTTTATTGCTTAATAGCTCGTTTCTTTTTAGCACTGAGTGATATTCCATTACGTGATTGTACCACAGTTTATTTATCCATTCACCTACTGAAAGCCCATCTAGGTTGTTTCTAAGTTTTGGCAATTATGAATAAAGCTGCTATAAACATCCATACAGTTTTTTTTGTGTGGACATAAGTTTTCATTCATTTGGATAAATACTAAGAAGGATGACTGTTGGATCATATGGTAAGAGTATGTTTAGTTTTGTAAAAAACTGCCAAACTCTCCCATGACTCTTCCCAGTCAATGTCCCTCCTCCTGAGAGGCAACTATTTCTGACTTCTGTAATCATAGATTTGTTTTGCCTATTTTTATACTTCATATAAATGGAGGCATACTGTATGTTCTCTTCTGTGTGTGAGTTCTTTCCCTCAACTTATCGTCTGTGAGATTTATACATGTTATACTATGCCAAGTTATATTCTAGTGTATGAACATATGACAATTTGTTTATCCATTTTGATGGGCATTTGGGCTGGTTCCAATTTTTGTCAATTGTGGATAAACCTTCTATGAACATTCTTTTTTTTCCCGAACATTCTTATATTAAGTATTTTTATGGTCTGATATACTTATTTCTCTTGGGTATATTTCTAGGAGTGGAATTTCTGGATTATATGGTAATTGTATGTTTAGCTTTAATAGATACTGATAAACAGTTTTCAAAATGGTTAAGCCAATCTACACCCCCACCATTAATGTATGAGATTTTCAGTTGCTGTACATCCTCACCAATTTATGTTGGTCTATCTATTAAATTTTAGCCATTCTAGTGAGTCCGTAGTGGTATCTTACTGTGATTTTAATATGCATTTCCTTGATGACTACTAATGTTGAGCACATCTTCAAACATTTAGTGATATTTGGATGTCACCTTTTGTGAAATGCCACATTGTGAAGTCCCATTTTAATTGAGTTGTCTTTTTCTTATTGATTCCTAAAATTCTATTAAATATATAATGGAATTACTCCATTGTCATATATATATGTATATATATGTATTACCAATATCTTCTCTCAGCTGTTGCTTGTCTATTCACTTGTCTATTCACTTTCTTAATGGTGTCTTTTGATGAAGTAATTTTAATGAAGTCCAGTTCGTTAATTTTTTATGATTTGTGGTTTCTATTGTGCTCTGTTATTAAATCTTTGCCTACCCCAAGTTCATGAAGATATTCACCTACTTTTTTTCTAGCAGATCATTTGTTTTAGCTTTCATGTTAAGTCATCTTGAATGAATTTTAGTGTGTGGTGTGACGTAGGGGTGAAGATTCCTTTTTACCTATAGATGCCCATTTGCTTCAGTGAAATTTATTGAAATGACTGTCCTTCCACACCCCTAAATCCCCACTTGTGGTGGTGGCTTTGTCATAAATCAAGTGATTATATATGTGTGTTTATTTCAGGACTCTGTATTCTGTTCCATTTGTTTATCCTTGCACTAATTTCACACTGTCTTAATTGTTTGTAAAAAGTCTTAAAAGCTGGTAACATGAGAATAAATACTTTACAGGACAATTACTTGTTAAACCATGTGTTTTGACAAGGCCAGACATGAGAGCTCACAGAGGGTGATAAGATGGCTGTGTGGGCAGCTGCAGCCAAGGTGCTTAGTCAGGGCTCATAGCTGGCAGGGCAGAGGAAGCCTTAGATAGGGCCAGGGAAGAGAATTAAGCTCCAGAGGCCAAACTCATACGGAGTTGTGCAGAATATCCAAACAGCAGAGCTACCTGAGGGTGGAGGTAAAGAGTGGAAGTTATTTGCCCAGAATTTGCTAAACTCCAGGGCAGCTGATCTGAAGACAGATCTGTCTGTAGGAATATGACAGGAAGTATCAAACAGATTTTGAAATCAGGTCCGAGTTGGGGGAGAGTGGCTAGTCAGCCAGACCACCAGTCAGATAACCTATCAGTTCACAAGGATGCCCTTCCAGAGATGCAGAGGCCAGAGAGTGGCTTCCAGAGACAGTAAGGGTGGTGGGATCAGGCTTGGGAACTGAGGCTCCAGGATGGACATGCCCAGGACTGTGCAGTATATAGCATTAATAAAGCAAATGTATTTCACTGAGCCTAGCTTCCAAGGCCCTGTAGTTTTTGGTATAGCCTAACTTTTAAAAATTACACATAGAAATGTTAAGCTTGCAAAAGACAGGAAACTTTCCCCAGGCTAAAGCCTCTGTTGTAGATAAAGAATAGTAACACAGCAAAATTGCTGGCTCCAAGGGCAGATGTCCTTGGTGCAGCAAAACCTAATGATTGTCACCATGACAATTATCTTACTGTTCTTCTGTAACCACCTATGTTCCTTTTCTGTAACTTTCTGGCCTGGAGAATAAATACTGAGAAGACCCTAGTTCATGGTTAATTTTCCCAGGAGGGATGCCTCTCTCTTGAGGGTTTATGGAAAACTAGCCCCTTCAGGGCTTCTCACTGCTCAGAAGAAATGGGCTTTGAGTAATCTTTTGTGTCTCCATCACCCTGGGGCAGAGGTGACACCTGCTATGCTTTTTTCACTGCTTAGAAAACATTTTTCCCCCTTTTGTTCACTGTGGTAAAATATATACAACATAAGCATTTAAAGCATTTTAAGCATTTTTAGACACATGACTGAATGTAATTATGTTCACTATCTCTATTTCTAAAACGTTTTCAACATCCTAAATATAGACTCTGTACCCATCAAGCCATAACTTTTCATTATTCCTTCCCCCATGTTTCTGGTAACCTCTAATCTACTGCTTAGAACACTTTAATTCTGATCCCTATCTGCCTAAATCTTAATCATCCACTAAAGTCCAACTTGAATATTCATTATTTTTTTTATCCTTTCCTGGCAGAACTGCTCAGGGTGAGCTCTCCTTCTGTACTCTCTTTGCACTTAGTTCACATACACCAATGAGGTAGAAATTGCCAAATATTCATGTTTCTCAGCCTTCCTTGTAATTAGGTCACGGCCACATGAGTTCTTATAGCCAGCAGAATGTGTGCGAAAGTGTAATGTCTCATTTCTAGACTATGATTCCAGGCAGCATAGCTTTGCCTATACTATTCTACCTAACTGTAGCACTTATTCATTCATTCAACAAACATTGAAGACCTACTCAGTGGCTGTGTTGTATTATAACTTACTAAATATTTTTTCTTTTTCTTCTAATATATTGGAGTTCTTTGAGGAGTTGGCCTTTCTCCCTTGTTCTTCTTGTACAGCTTTACACCACCACTTAGATCCCGGCATTGTGATTCACAAATAATAGATGCTCAATGAATATTTGTTTAACTGTGGGTAAATGGTTGCCCATAGTGTGATTTAAGAAATGCAAAAGGACTCCATCATGCTTTAAATTCCGCCCCCCCATTATTCTACCATGGTGCTTGAGCATTGTTTCATTAAAATTTTCCTTTTAATTTAAGGCATTACCTCCAAAAGACCCCCCCCATTAACATATATATGTGCCCTAACATACTTAACATAATCAACAATTACCTATCAATATATTAAATGAGCTTCTGAGTTGAAGGTCTGAGTTGAAGATAGGAGTTTGGGTGTTATCAACACATAAATGCTATATAAAGCTGAGGGACGGGATGAGATAACCTAGAAAAAATGCACATATAGAGAAAAGAAGAGTCAGCACCCAATTCCAAATAAAATCCCATTTAAAGATCAGTTCAAGTAAGAAAAGCCAGAAAATGAGACTGAAGCAGGAAGTAGCTTTCAGGTAAAGATGACATATTGAGCACATGCATCTGTATTTTGTCCCTGTTCATATCACATTACATCTATAATAAATGGATTTTTAAAGGCATACACTCACCAGGATTGGGAGAATAGGATAACAGAAAAGAAGAAATTTGGTAAGCTGAAAATCACATAAACGAGTGGCAACTGAAAGATCTGAGAGAGATAAATTCCAAGCCGGCACTGGGGAAAGATAGAATCAACCCCATTTACACTGCTGGAACAGAAATTGAAAGCTCCAGATATCTTTGAAAGTAGGGGAGTAGTGGGGGAGCTAATATGAGAAGTATTAATGGAAAACTATTTAAAAACACTCAGATCCCTAGAGTTTACTCCCCAAGTCCATGCCACTGGGAAAACTGTGCCTTTCTAATCCAAGCAGAAAAATAGAGGGTGATTTCCTGGAGAGGGAAAAACAAAGGGTCTCTGCACTGTAGCATAGCCACTGGGTCTCAGGCATAGTTGAAAGTGGGAGTGCTCTACTGAAAACGTGGGCATTAAGTGAACCTATACATATAAATGCTGAGATCTCATCCTATCCCCTGCATTCTTCCCTCAATCAGCTTGTTCCCAGAATACTGGTGGGCATACCTTCACACTTCTAGGTGGGAGATTAGAAGTCTTCCCCTGGAAATTTGACCAATCAAGAAAGACTTAGATATACTATCAATAGAACACCCCCAACAAAAAGCCCAGCCAGATTAGCCTAGAATAAAGCTCACAGTTGACAACCCCTACTTATGAGCTCAGAATTTCCAGTAAACATTTTATTGTCTCACCCTTATATATTAATAGACAATCAAGAATCACAAACATCTGAGGAAATCCTTGAGCATGAAAGATAAAGACCAAAATAAAGAGGAAAAAGCAACTTGGCAGGAACAGACACTATGTAGGGAGATACAAAGTTCTAAAATATAGCATTAATGTATTCAATTAGATAAGAGAAAATATTGCATTTGTGAAACAAGAATGAGATACTATATAAAGGAAACATTCAGAAAACAAGCAAAAAACCCCTAAGGATTTTGGAAATTAAAAACATGATAAGAGAAATTTTAAAACTTAATAAAAGAGTTAGAAAATAAAGTTGAGAAATTCTCCCAGAAAGTAGAGCAGTATTCCATTGTGTAGATATACCACATGGATGGACCTTGAGAGAATAATATTGAGTGAAACGAGTCAGGCAGAGAAAAAGAAATTCCACATGTTCTCACTCATTGGTGGGAGCTAAAAAAACAAACAAATTAATTCACCCACATACACACACACAAAAAAACCGGGGTGGGGGTGGGGAAGAAGATATAACAACTATACTTTTATGAAGTTGTTACAACAAGCAAACGGAAAGGACATTCTTGGGGGGGAGGGGAGAGAGGGAGGAGGGAGGGAGGTGTCGGTGATGGGCCATAATAATCATATACATTGTATATTGACAAAATAAAAATTTAACGGAAAAAAAAAGAAAGTAGAGCAAAAAGAGATGGAAAATAGGAATGAAAAGATATAAATATTAGAAAACTAGACCATGAGGTGTAACAGTTAAATAAAAGGAATTCTATAAAGAGAAAATGGAGAAAAATATAAAAGGAAATTTAAAAAAATTTATTGAAACACGATTATATATATTTGTGAAGTACAAAGTTGAATATCAACAGTGTGTAAAATATGTGATGATCAAACAAAGATAATTAATGTATTCATGATTACAGAAAGTAATCATTCCTTGTGACCTTTAACCAATTTCTTGCTAATGCTCCTCCCCTCCCCCTTTTCCAGCTCCAGTAGCCACAGTTCTGTTCTCTCTCTCTTTTTTAATTGAAACATAATTGTACATATCTGTGCCTTACTGTGTTGAATATCAATACCTTTGTGCAATATGCGATGCTCAAATCAGGACAATTAGTATATTCAATGTTATGCAATGTAATAATTTTTTGTAGACCTTTGTCAATTTCTTACTAACCCCATCACTCTTTCCCACCTCTGCTGGCCTCAGTTCTGTTCTCTCCTTTTGAAAGTTCAGCATATTATTTGATTGTTAGTCCCTTCTTTATTACCTTCTTTCTTTCTTTCTTTCTTATTTATTTATTATTTTAGCTCCCACTTATGAGTTAGGACATGCAGTATTTCTCTTTCTGTACTTGAATTATTTCCATTAACATAATTTTCTCCAAGCCCATCTATGTTGCTGCAAATGGGAGAATTTCATTCTTTTTTTATTGCTGAGTAGTATTCCATTGTGTATATATACCACAATTCCCTTATCCAGTCATCTGTCAATGGACATTTAGGTTGGTTCCATATTTGGGCTATGGTAAATAGAGCATCAATAAACATGGAAGTGCAGGTATCCCTTTGACATGATGATTTCTGTTCCTTTGGGTATATACCCAGCAGTGATCTGGGTTGTTTGAGGAAACTCCATATGGTTTTCCTTAATGGCTGCCCTACTTTACAGTCTCAACTACAGTGTAGAAGGGTTCGCCTTTCTCTGCATCCTTGCTGACATTTTTTATTCTCTGTCTTTTTGATAATAGCCAGTCTAACTGGGGTGAGATGATATCTCAGTGAGGTTCTGATTTGCATTTCCCTGATGCCTAGTGATGTTGAGCACTTTTTCATGTTCCCATTAGCTATTTGAATGTCTTTTTTGTTTTTTTGAAAATGTCTAAAACATTTCCTTTCCCCATTTTAAAATTGGATTATTTGGTTTTTTACTGTGGAGTTGTTTGAGTTCCTTGTATATTCTGGATATTAATCTCTTGTCAGATATACAGTTTGTAAATGTTTTCTCCAATTCTGTAGGTTGCCTTCTCATTTTGCTGATTGTTTCCTTTGCTGTGCAGAAGCTTTTTAATTCCTTGTAATCCCATTTGTTTATTTTTTTCTTTTGTTGCCTGTGCTTTTGAGGTCTTATTCATGAAGTCTTTGCCCAGGCCTGCATCCTGAAGTGTTTCCCCTATGTTTTCTTCTAGGAGTTTTACAGTTACAGGTCTTATATTTAAGTATTTAATCCATTTTCAGTTGATTTTTGTATATGGTGAGAGATAGGGGTCTACTTTCATTCTTCTGCATATGGACCTCCAGTTTTCCCAGCACCATTTATTGAAAAGGTCATTCTTTCCCCAATGTATGTTTTTGATGCCTTTGTTAAAGATCAGTTGGCTGTAAGTACATGGATTGATTTCTGGATTCTCTATTCTGTTCCATTTAGCCTTGTGTCTACTTTTATGCCTGTTTTGTTACTAAACCTTTGTAATATAATTTGAAGTCAGGTAGTGTTATACCTCTGGCTTTTTTTTTTTTGCTCAGGATTGCCTTGGCTATTCGGGACCTTTTGTTATTCCATATGAATGTTAAGAATGTTTTTTTTCTATTTCTGTAAAGAATGTCGTTGGCATTTTGATGGGAATTGCATTAAATCTGTAGTTTGCTTTGGGTAGTATGGACTTTTTCACAGCATAAATTCCTCCAATCCATAGCATGGAATTTCTTTCCATCTTTTTACATCCTCTTTGATTTCTTTCAGCAGTGATTTGTAGTTCTCATTGTAGAGATCTTTCACCTCCTTGGTTAAATTTATTCCTAGCTACTTTTTTTTTTTTTTTTTTTTTTTTGGTAAATGGGCTTGCTTTCATGATTTTTTTTTCTGCTGGTTCATTGTTGGAGTATAAAAACACTACTGATTTTTGTATATTGATTTTGTATCCTGCTAGTTTACAAAATATTTTATCTGCTCTAACAGTTTTTTTGTAGAGTCTTTTGGTTTTAGTATATATAGGATTTTTTCATCTGCAAACAGGGATAGTTTGACTTTGTCTTTTCTAACTTGGATGCCCTTTATTTCTTTCTCTTGCCTGATTGCTCTGGCTAGTACTTCCAATACTATGTTAAAAGGAGAGTGAGAGTGGGCATTCCTTGTCTTACTCCTGTACTTAAAGGAAAAGCTTTTAGTTTTTCCCCATCCAGGATGATATTGGCAGTGCGTTTGTCATACGCGGTTTCTATTGTGTTGAGATACTTTCTTTCTATACCTATTTTTTTTTTTTGTCCTTTTTGTGACTGTCCGCACCATGCTCAGCCAGTGAGCACATCGTACTGCTCATCCCTATATAGGATCCGAACCTGCAGCGGGAGCGCTGCCGCGCTCCCAGCACCGCACTCTCCCGAGTGCGCCACGGGCTCAGCCCTCTATACCTAATTTTTTGAGAATCTTTATCATGGAGGTATGTTTTGTCAAACTCCTTTTCTGTGACTATTGAAATAATCATACAGCTTTGTCCTTGATTTTGTTGATGTGGTGAATCACATTTATTGACTTGCATATATTGAATGACCTGAGATGAATCCCACTTGATCATGGTGTATAATTTTTTTGATGTGTTGCTTTATTCTGTTTGGTAATATTTTGTTGAAGATTTTTGTGTCTATGTTCTTTAAGGATATTGGCCTACAATTTTCTTTTTTTTTTGTATCTTTGTCTTATTTTGGTATCAAGGTGATGCTGGCCTCATAGGTTGAGTTTGGGGTGATGGCCTCTGTTTCAATTTTTTGGAAGAGTTTGAAGAGAATTGGTGTTAATTCCTCTTTAAAGGTTTGGTAGAATTCACCCGTGAAGCCATCAGTCCTGAGCTTTTCTTTGTTGGAAGACTGCTGAGTACTTCTTTAATCTTGTTGCTCATTATTGGTTTGCTCAGATTTTCTATTCTTGGTTCAGTCTTGGTAGTTTGTATGTGTCCAGAAATTATCCACTTCCTCCAGGTTTTAAACTTTGTTAGTGTACAGTTGTTTATAATAATAGTCTCTAATGATTCTTTGTATTTCTTTGGTATTGGTTGTAATGTCTCCTTTTTCATTTCTGATTTTTGTTATTTGGGTCTTCTCCTTTTTTTAGTTAGACTGACTAATGATATGTCTATTTTATTCACCTTCTCAAAAAACCAACATTTTGTTTCATTGATCTTTTGTGTTATTTTTTGGGTCTCTATTTCATTTAGTTCTGCTCTGATCTTAATTATTTCTTCTTATGTACTAATTTTGTGATTGGATTTTTCTTATTTTTGTAGTTTTTTGAGGTGTAATGTTAAGTCATTTATTTGAAATCTTTCTATGCAGTTGATGTAAGCATTTATTACAATAAACTTTCCTCTTAGTACTGCTTTTGCAGTACCCACCAAGGTTTTGTATGATGTGTCTTTAATTTCATCAGTTTCAAGAAATTTTTTTATTTCATATTTAATTCTTCTTTGATCAACAGATCATTTGGGAGCATGTTGTTTAATTTCCATGTATATGCACAGTTTTAAAAGTTTCAGTTTTTATTGATTTCTAGGTTGAATTCATTGTGGTCTGAGAAGATTCAAGTGATTTCAATTTTTAAAAAATTTGTTAAGACCTTATTTGTGACCTAATGTGTGGTCTATCTTGGAGAATGTTACATGTGCTGATGAGAAGAATGTATATTCTGTAGTTGTTGAATGAAATATTCTGTAGATGTCTGCCAAATACAATTGGTCTAAGGTGCAGTTTAAATCCTGTGTTTTTCTGTTGATTTGTTGCTTAGATGATCTGTTCAATGTCGAGAGAGGGGTGTGCAGTTTCCCGTCTATTATTGTATTGGGGTCTATCTCTCTCTTTAGGTCTAATAGTGTGTGCTTTATATATCTGGGTGCCCCAATGTTGAATGTGTATATATTTATGATTGTTATGTCTTCTTGTTGGATATATCCCTTTATCATTATATAATGACCTTCTTTGTCTCTTTTTGTAGTTTTTTGTTTAAGATTTATTTTATCCTATATAAGAATAGCTACTTCTGCTTGTTTTTGGTTTCCATTTGCATCATATATCTTTTTCCATCCCTTCTCACTTTATGTGAGTCTTTATAGGTAAGGTGAGTTTCTTGTAGGCAGCATACTAGTTTTTTAACCTATTCAGCCATTATACATCTTTCGAGTGGGGAATTCAACCCACTTTCATTTAGGGTTGTTATTGAAAGATATTGTTTTATTTATTTTTGTTTGTTTGTTTCTTTGGCTTTTTTTGGTGGCTAGCTTGTCACCCTTGACCTTGGTGTTACAAGGTGGAGCTCTAGCCAAGTTAACTGGCCACCTTGAAAGATATTGTCTTACACCTGGTGTTTTATTGACTTTGTATGTTTGTTTTAAATACCTTCTGTTCCTTTCTTTCCTTTTTTTTTTTTTTTTTTAAAGATGACCGGTAAGGGGATCTTAACCCTTGACTTGGTGTTGTCAGCACCATGCTCAGCCAGTGAGCGAACCGGCCATCCCTATGTGGGATCCGAACCCGGGGCCTTGGTGTCATTAGCACCGCACTCTACCGAGTGAGCCACGGGCCGGCCCCCCTTTCTTTCTTTTACGTTGTGTGTCTTTGTTGGTCGTTGGTTTTTTGAAGTGGTAGGATATATTTTCTTTCTCTCTCATTTTCACAATCTGTTCTGCAAGTGATATTTTTTCTTTCTCATGTGATGGAGTTTGGATGTGTTGTCCCCTCCAAAACTCATGTGGAAATTCAATCCCCAATGTGGCAGTGTTGGAAACTGATTGAGTCATGGGGGTGGATCCCTCATGAATGGATTAATGCTCTCCCTGGGGGAGGGGGATTAATGAGTGAGTTCTTGCTCTATTAGTTCCCACGAGAGCTCGTTGCTTAAAAAGACCCTGGCACCTCCTCTCTCTCTTGCTTCCTCTCACCATGTGATCTGCTTGTACCCATGGGCTGCCTGCCACTTTCTGCCATGAGTAGAAGCAGCCTGAGTCCCATGCCAGATGCAGCTGTCCCAGAATCGTAAGCCAAATACACTTCTTTCCTTTATAAATTACCCAGTCTCAGGTATTTCTGTTATAGCAACACAAAACGGACAAAAACATCATGTATTCATGATGGTGATTATCACTTTTTGGATTCCAGATGCAGGACTCCCTTGAAGATTTCTTGTAGGGCTGGTCATGTGGTGGTGAACTTCCACAGTTTTTGTTTGTCTGGGAAACACACTATTTCCCCTTCATTTCAAAAGGATAGTTTTGCTGGGTATGGAATTCTTGGCTGGCAGTTTTTTTCTCTTAATTTTGAATATATCATTTTATTCTCTTCTGTACTGTAGGGTTTCTGCTGAGAAGTCTGCTGTTAGTTTGATGGGGACTCACTTATAGGTGACTTGACACTTTGATCTTTTTAAGATTCTCTCTTTGTCTTTGACATTTGACAGTTTGAGTACAATTTGTCTCAGAGAGGACCTTTTTGGATTGAATCTGTTTGGTTGTATTTGAGCCTCTTGGATCTGAAAGTCCATATCTCTCCCAATCCCTGGAAAGTTTTCTGCTATTATTTAATTGAACAGGTTTTCAATGCCTTTTCTTTTTTCCTCTTCTTTCAGGATTCCCATGATTTGGATGTTTGTGTCCTTAATGTTGTGATAGCTCTCATAGATTTTCTTCATTTTTAGAAATTATTTTTTCTTTCTTTGTCCATCTGGATTATTTAGAAAACCCTGTCATGGAGATCAGAAATTCTTTCTTCCACTTGCTGTAGCCTGCTGCTCTTGGTTGTAGTTATTTTGTTGATGAGTCCTTCAGCTCCAGAGTTCTGCTACTTTCTTTTTTATGTTATTTATCTCTTTGTTAATTTCCTACTTCATATCCTGAATAGTTTTCCTCATTTCATCATGTCATCCAACTAAGTCTTCTTGCATTTCATTGAGTTTCCTTAAAATTGTTACTTGGAATTTCTTTTTAGTCATTTCAAAGATTTCCTGCTATTTGGGGTCTGGTACTTGAGAATTATTGTATTCCTTTGGTGGTGTCATATTTTCTTTTCTTTTTCATATTTCTAGTATCCCTATTTTGATGTCTTGTCATCTGGTGGAGCAGTTGTTTCTTCTATTACTCTGGAGTGGCTTTTGAAGTAAGAGACTCCCCCCTGTAGTTGTGTTTTATATCGACTGTTGGATGTAGTGTTTTAGTTTTCATTCTGGGTAGACTCAGTAGCATAGTCTCTGTGCGGTTATTTTGGCCATATGCAATGTCAGCGTTGTGTGTGAGTGCCTCCATGGCCTAATCACTGGGGCATTCAGTGATTCCTTGCTGAAGTGAGTGACAATGTGTTGGGACATCAAGGATGTGGGTAAAATCTTTCATTTTGGGGACAAACACCTTGGTTCCTTGTTGCTCCTAGGCTGAGGTGGGTGAACCTGGGCAGCTTTATTTTCCCATGACCCTGATAGGTGCACTGGGGTATACTGAGGCTCCTCACCTTGAGTGGGTGACCCTGAGTGATATTTCTTTTCCCTCTTTCCCACAGGCAGAAGCTCCTCCTTGGTCCTTACTACCTCCTGGTGCATGACCTCAGGGGCATCATAGTTTCCCTTGTGGGTTAGCCTACTCTATTGAGGGGTACCCTCACTCACCTCTTTTTTTTTCTTCCTGTCTGGCAAAACACAAGAACACCTGGATCTGGGCAAGGCAGAGCAGGTGGCACCTGGGCTGTGGCTGGTGGATGGTTGGTGGCCATCAGGGTCATGCCAAAGTTTTGCAGTTGGCAGGAGGTGGGTGGTCAGCAGGTGGTGAGGACCGCACAGTGGAGCTGTGGCTGGTGGATAGACAGTGGGAACTGCATGGCAGTTCTGTGGCCAGTGGGCAGCCAGTGGCTAGCTGGAGCCATGCAGGAGGGCTGTGGCAGACTGGGGAGATGAACTCTTTTATAGGGAGACAGGTAATGGCTCTGGGACTAGACAATGGCATTGGAGATCATGGCAGTGGCAGCAGTGTGCTGGAGCAAGAGGAGGATAACTGCTGGGAAGTGATCATGGCCAAGCAGATATTTTTCTCCACAAGTGGAAATTCCTCTTGCACTAATTCTGGCGTCAGAGAGGTGGCAGCTGAAGCTGTGTGCCTTTGTCTCCACTCTGTGCCACCCTCATGGATTTTTATTCTCCATGAGGTCCTCACCAGTTTCTTGCTGCCCTCATATGCTCTCCCACTGGTGCTCTCTTCAGTACTTAGCTGCCCATTCCCTATTCCAGTCTTCTCCTGTTAGAGGAAAATGCCTTGGCATTTCTACTCCACCATCTATGGAGTGGTGGCATGGGGAAGGCAGTGGTCAGGGGCACTTAGGTCATGACAAGTAGAAGAAAAAATTTAAATAAATAATTTAAAAATATTTCAAGTAAAGGACATGAGTTTCCAGATTTAAAGGGCCCACTAGGTGCCTAGCACAATGAAAAAAATAGATTTACACCAAGAAATATCATTGTGAAATTTTAGACCATGAGGACAAACAAATGATCTTACAAGTGTCTGGAGAGGGAAACAAAGCAACTTAAAAATATTGAGAATAAAAATGAATCAAAACTTCTCAAGACCAGTGCCTTCAAATTTATAGGAAATAAGGATTTCCAAAATAAGAATTATCCATCCAGAAAATTTGCCCATTAAATGTGAAGTTAGAAAAAATTATTTTCAGATATAAAAGTTAATAAATAATTTACTTCCAACACATCCTTTCTCAGGAAAGTATTGGAGAATCGTTCCACTAAACAATCAGACAGAATAAGCAAAGATAGGACTTGTACAAAATAAGAATCCCAACACATCAGAGTATTGAAGAAAATCACTAGGGTGATAAAGATATCTCAGGATGATAGGTGTTACCAGGAATAGAGGGCAACCATTCCAGATCAGAGCAGATCAGAAGGTTCCAGGAGAGCTTTTTTCAAGAAAATGAAATTCATCAAACCCTTAATGTGTCTAAACATATTGAGAAGAGATATAAATATCTGGCAGAGAATCTGAGATGAAGTAGTGACAGTATAAGCAAACAAATACCCAAACAACTCCAGAGAAAACAAAAAGTTGTGCAGAAATTAAAAAGTAGTCATAGTTCATTCCATGATTCTTCTCTGAATAAAATACATAGTCAAAATAATGCATGTTGACACATATTATCAAATTTCCCCCCAAGGATTTATACCATCTATGTCTTCAGTAACAGTGTAAGACAGTGTTTCCTTATATCCTGTCAGCACTGCCCAACATCAAATATTTCCATTTTATCAATCCGATCATGGAAAATGGTGCTTTCTTTTTCTACAATTATGAATGAGGATAAACATGTTCTCAGTGTGTTTAATGTCCACTTGGTTTTTGTTTACCATGAGACTTTCTTTCATCCTCCATTTTTCTATTTGGTTTTTGGTCTTTTACTTACAGATTTATAAGAACTGTTTATATAATTAGTAGATTAGTTGCTGTTCATGATATTCTTTTTAATAATTGCATAGAATTACATATATCATAATTTATTTATTCAACCTTCTACTAATGGCCACTTTGGTTGTTTCCTATTTTTTGCTATTTTAAAAAATTTTATGCTGAACAGCCTCATAGCCATATTTTATTATTTCCTGAGGATAAGTTTCCTTAGAAAGAGAATGCTGATTCAAAGGAATGTATATTTAAAGTTTTAATTCATGTCGCCAAACTGCCCTCCAAAAAGGTTGTATTAATTTATGCTTTTATATGGCTAATTCTAGCAATCATTTTTTTAGGTGCCAAATTAAAAGATGAAATATTTTAATTTTCACACTTTTGAATACAGATGACCATTTATTTAATTTTGTTTACTGATTACTGATGTTTCTTCTGGTTTGAATTGCCTTTACATGTCACTTGTCACTTTCTAAATTGGTGATCTTGTTTTCATGATTTGAAAGAGACATTTACATATTAATGCAATGAATTCTTTTTTTTGGATATGCACATTTATTTGTTCAAATAACAAATACGTAAACCGAATAACAGATGAATAACACTACTCTGCAGAAAGTAGGGCTTCTAATTTTTGCAAAAACTGGAGATGTAAAACATTAAAATTTACATATTTCATTTTATAAGCCCTATAATTATTTGAGATAGCTCTCTGAAGTCTTCCAAAAGCATGCAATATCAAATTAACTTCAACAGAAGATGAATAAACTTATCAAAGGCAAATTAATTTCTAAGCAAATCAACAAGTACTATTAACAAAAAGAAATCAATAACAGAAATTAAATGTCTAAGATTACCAACATAAATTGCATAAAATTCAATAAAACAGAATATAAACACAAGGGCACTTCAAAAAGTTCAGGGAAAAATAGAATTGAAAGATAATGGATATTTTTCCATGAACTTTTTTGTTTCTTTGTTTAAATTTTTCCTTTTTTTCAGAAAAAAGACTAAGATCGTAGAAAATATGTTCTCTGACTGCAATAACATAAGCAAATTTAGAGAACTCACAAATGTGTGAAAATTAAACAACACTCTCCTAAAAAGAAAAATTCTAGGGAAGTTAGAGAGTACTATAGATAAAGATCAAAGTGCAGCATATCAAAATTTGTAGGATGCAGGGCTCAGGCAGTTCTTAGAGGAAAATTTATATTTGTAAACACCTCTATTAAAAATGAGAAAAATATCAAATCACTAATGTAAACTTCTACCTTAAGAAAATAGAAAAAGTAGAGCAAATTAACCAAAAGCAAATACAGGTAGGAAATAACAAAGATTACAACAGAAACATATGAAATAGGGAATTAAAAAACAATAGAGAAAATGAATGAAACCAAAATTTGATTCTTGAAAAAGATTAACAAAATTTGCAAGCCTTTATCTAGACTGACAAAGAAAAAAGAGAGAAGACCACAGTTACTAAAACCAGAAATAAAATGGGGCATTATTACATTCTCATTATGGATTTTTGTGGTGGTAAGATTTAGTTTCTCTTTCTCATTTGTATTTTTGTTCTACCAGTGTGTTTTGTCCTTTCTTGTGTATTTGTGGTAGTGATTATCGTTTTTCAGATTTCAGATGAGGGACTCGCTTGAGGATTTCCTGTAGGGCTGGTCGTGTGGTGGTGAATTCCTACAGCTTTTGTTTGTCTGGAAAATACACTATTTTCCCCTCATTTCTGAAGGATAACCTTGCTGGGTATAACATTCTTGGCTGAAAGTTTTCGTCTTTTAGTATTTTGAATATATTATCCCATTTTTTTCTGGCCTGTAGAGTTTCTGTTGAGAAGTCTGCTGTTAGGTGACTTGGTGCTTTTTTCTTGCCTCTTTTAAGATTCTCTCTGTCTTTGAGCTTTGCCAGTTTAACTATAACATGTCTTGGAGAGGATCTTTTTGAGTTGAATCTGTTTGGGGATCTTTGAGCCTCCTGGATATTAAGGTCCATCTCTCTCCATATACCTGGAAGTTTTCCATTACTATTTTATTGAATAGGTTTTCCATGCCTTTTCCTTTCTCCTCTCCTTCTGGAACACCTATGGTTTGAATGTTTGTATGCTTAAGGTTATCTGCTAGATCTCTTAGATTTTCTTCAGTTTTTAAAACTTTTTTTCTTTTTTTCTTTTTTTGGTAGCCAGTCAGTATGGGGATCCTAACCCTTGGCCTTGACATTATCAACACCAGGCTCTCCCAAGTGAGCCACTGGCAACCCCCCTCTTTCTTTCCTTTCTTTATTTTTGTCCACCTGGGTTATTTCAAAAAGACTATCTTCAAGATCAGACATTCTTTCATCTGCTTGTTCTAGCCTGCCACTCAAGCTATTGGTTGTGTTTTTTATTTCACTGAGTGAATCTTTCAGTTCCATGAGTTCTTCTATGTTCTTTTTCAAGGTATTAATCTATTTGTAAATTTCCTCTTTCATATCCTGGATTTTTTTTTCTCATTTCATTATGGTGTCTAATTGAGTCTTCTTTTTTAAAAAAATATTTATTGAATCATAATTGATTATACATATTTTGGGGGTTCAACGTTATCATATGTTGATCAAATCAGTATTACTAGCATATATGTTACAAATTATACTTATTCTTTATGCCCCTTGCCCGATTTCTCCCTATCCCCCTCTCCCTCCCACCTCCCACCACTGATAACCTTAGATTTCTTCTCTCCTTCTGAAAGAGTTATGGTTTCTCTGTTGATTTGTTGTCTAGATGATCTGTCCAATGCTGAGGGGTGTGTTCAGGTCCCCCAATGTTATTGTAGAGCAGATGCTTCTTCTGTCACTCTGGAATGAGCTTTGTGGAGAGAGACATCCTCTTCTTTTCTTTGGTCTCTGCTGGTGACTCTCCTTGTGTCAATGCACTCCAGTGGCTGGCAGACCATCTGCATGGTGGTTGTGGCATCTAGCTGCTTTTGTGGCAGCTGTGGTTATGGTGGGCCACCCACATGGAGGTGATGTTTTTGGCATGTTCCTTACCTAGTTGGTGGTGGCGATGGCAGTGTACCTGGTTGTGGGAGTGGGTCTGGCCTCTGGCTCCATGCTTTGGGACCCTGGGCAGGCCTCATGGCCCTAGTAGTGTGCCTGGTTGTGGGAGGAGGCTCCAGTCTCCAGTTCCATGCCTCAGTACCCTGGGCGGGCCCTGTGGCACTGGTAGTGTGCCTGGTTGTCCCCCTTGGCTTGGTAGCCCAGGAGACTTCTGGTCCTTCTAGGTGTTATAGGTGTTCTTTGGTGAAATGAGACCTATACTAGTTAATATCAAACTTTGTCTCTGGTTGCAGGTACTCTGTTTTAACTTTCAGTTCTGTGTTGGATTATTTGCTGTTCCCACAACTTAAACTCTGTGCTGGAACTAATTTGTTGTCCTTTGTTTATTTCTAAAGTGGGGAAACTTCTTGTGGGAACCAGTACTTGAGCTCTGCGGTTAAGCTAAATTGCTGCTTTGCTGTTGATTCTCTGGGGAAGGCTTTTTGTGCAGCTCAGGTTTTAATGGTTGACTTTATAGGTACTTCTGGGTTTAGTGAAATCCAATGCACCTTGGTTGTGTAGAAACTCTGGTCTAGGCCTGAGTCTTTTCATCAAACTGCACCCCATGCAATTCTATGCTCCTGACCAGTCTCCTCTGAGCAGTCCTATGCTGACTGGGGGGGCAGATCTGCTGTCCTTGCTGTGTCCCAGTGTTCTCCTGGTGGGCCTGTCTCCCCCACTGCCTGTACTGTGAACACTTCCCATGGGATGGGCTGTAAACTGGTGCCTTGTGATGACTCACCAGCCTCTGAGTGGCTCCTTTTTTTTCAGTTGTTGTGTCTCCTCACTCCTATGTGGGTCCATGGGAACCCTGTTAGTGGTTTTGCTGGCTTGGGGGCCACCAAGGCCCTCTTCTCCCCTGCCGCCTCCAAGCAACTTCATCCAAAGGGCACAGCTGTGGCTTTTGCCAGCTCCTGCTCTGTGTACTCAGCAGCTTCAGCCTGGAAATGTCCAGGGCTCAAAACAGTCAGAGATGTATTTTCTTTCTCTCATCATGGCTTCTCTGGCCCTCATGCACTCCATAGGTCTCTCCTTTTCTTCCCCTGAGCTCTAGCAGCCCCAGCTTGGCTGTTGTTGCTTTTTAACAGTTGTAAATTAGTTGATTTGTCTAATTGAGTCTTCTCATATCAGTGAGTTTCCTTAAGATTGTTGTTTGGAATTCCTTTTCAGTCATTTCAAATGTTTCCTTCTCTATATGGTCTGATATTTGAAAGTTACAGTATTCTTTTGATGGTGTCATATTTTCTTGGGTTTTCATATGTCTATTATCTCTACATTGACATCTGGTCGCTTGGTAGAGCAGTTTCTTCTTTTATTATTCTGGAGTGGGCTTTGAGGAGAGACACTTCCTTTTCTTTTTCTGGCTTCTGCTGGTGACTCTCCTTGTGTCAGTGCAGTCGAGTGTCTGGAAGGCTGCCTGCATGGTAGCAGTAGCCCTTGCTGTGGCATTGAGCCACTTTTTAAGTAGCTGTGGCTGTGGCAATGGCTGAGATGGGCCATGTGTGTGGAACTGGTGTTTTGGGCCTGCTCTCTTGCCTGCTTTTGGGTGGAAGGCAGGCAAGATAATACTGCCCCTCAGCTCCTTGCCTAGGTCCCTGGTAATGTTGTCTTGCCTGCTTTTGCATGGAGGGGACTGCAGCCCTCAGTTCCTTGTCTGGGACTCCAGGCGTGCTCTCTTGCCTTGAATCCTTTTTTATAAATAATTTAAATACACTCTTCCTAACATTTGTCTAGATTACTTATGATCTACTCCTCACATATGTGTGTGCACTCATGCACACGAGCTTAAGCATTCAGAATACTTTCTTATTTTTTGTCAAATCTACAATTCTTTCCTTAATTTGAATTTAATTCTAGCCTTTGGAATTGTTGGCACCTTAAGAATAGAGACCAGGTTTTTTCTTACCCTCCACAGTGTCTAGCACAGGACTTTGCCAATTGCAGGTGCTCAGGAAGTGTTTCATTGAAATCAAATCTGTCTGGAATAAAGAAATGAAATTTAGGGCCGGCCCGGTGGCGCACTGGAGAGTGCGCCGCTTGGGAGCATGGCGGCGCTCCTGCTGAGGGTTCGGATCCCATGTGGAGACCGGTTCCTGCTCACTGGCTGAGCGCGGTGCGGGTGCAACACCGAGGGTTGTGATCCCGTTGCCGGTCAGTAAAAAAGACAAAAAGGAAAAAAAAAAAAGAAATGAAATTTAGAAACTAGTATAATTTGAACTGAAGAATGCAGTGGAATGAGTCAAGGAGCATATTTTTCAAATGACCTTACCCCATGTGTAATTTATTGTATGCACTTTCTTTCCATTCTCAAAGTGGTGGCTGAATATTTTCTATCCAGCTGTCTGTATGTCCTTGATTTTGTTGGCATTCATGTGGTCTGTCTTGGCCTGTGCCAACACACATGGCTTCATTACGATCCACGAACCATTCTGGCTGTCACTGAGAAGGGGGAAGAAAAGGAGAAGGAAAAGGGTACTTAGATAAATAAAGCTGCCTCAAAGACTGAGAAGGGTAAGTTGAGGTGGCTGAATCACCTGGATGTCTCTGAAGGCAGGGCATTGTGGACCCACTTTTGCCAAATTCTTTCTCTAGAAGAAGTTTCTTGCAAGTGTATGGGAAACAGCTGAGGAACACATACCAGCCCCTGGGTGCAGAGCCATGAGGAGGATGTGGAAAATTATGCCCATCCACTGCATTCTTATGGGAGAGGGTGGCACAAGCTGTATAGTTAATTATAAGCATGAGGCAGCTCATTGCTCAAATGCTCCTAGGTAGGCTGATAGCTGTATTTAACTTCATCCAAGGTTTGATTCAAAGCTAAGAAGGTCAGTCAGCAGGGACCATTAGTGCCAGACAGAGACATCCTTCAAAACAATGAATGCTCCATGGTAAATGAGTAATGAAACACAGGAAAAGTGTTTGATGTTGACCAGGGAGTCACTTTTAGCCAGCCATTGTCCTTACCACACTGGTCCTTTAAGGAAGCATAAAGCCTTATAAAGAGATGGCATTATAGGGCTAGAACTGGACATTGGAGAGGGGCAGTGCTATCTTTCAGTAAATCAGAATTGTCGCTGATATCAGGATATTGACATTGATGAAACCCACAGATATTATTCAGACTTCACCTTTTTATTTGTACTAGTTTATGAGTGTGTATTTAGTTTTATAAAATTTCACCACATATGTAGGTTTGTTTGTTCACTACCACAGTCAAGATACAGACAGTTTTATCATAAGCATCCCTCAAGTTGCCCCTTAACAACCATACCCACCTCCCTCGAGTCCATATCTCAAGCACCTGGCAATTGTTAATCTTTTCTCATTCTAAACATGTATCTTTTAAAAATGCTAAATGATATAAGAATAGCTACTCCTGCTCATTTTTTTTTCCATTTGCATGGTATATCTTTTTCTACCCCTTCACTTTTAGTCTGTGTGTGTCTCTACAGGTGAAATGGGTCTCTTGAAGACAGCACATACTAGGGTCTAGCTTTTTAATCCAAACAGTCTGTGTCTCTTGAATGGTGAGTTTAATCCATTCATATTTAGGGCGGTTATTGACAGGTATTGTTTAATTCCTGTCATTTAGTTGCTTTTTGTTTAGATGATTAAATATCTTTGGATCATTACTTCCCCTTTTATTTCTCTTCAATGTTAGCTGGAAATTTGAGGTGGCATGATTTAACTTCTTTCTCTTTCTCACTGGCATTCTTGTTTTAATGGTGGGTTTTGCTCTTTCTTGTGTATTCATGATAGTGATCATCATTATTCAGATTCCAGATGAAGGACTCCCTTGAGAATTTCTTGCAGGGCTGGTCATGGGGTGGTGAACTCCCACAATTTTTGTTTGTCTAGGAAATACACTGTTTCTCCCTCATTTCTGAAAGAGAGCCTCACTGGGTAAAGTATTCTTGGCTGGCAATTTTTTCTTTTAGTATTTTGAATATATCATTCTACTTTCTTCTGGCCTGTAGGGTTTCAGTTGAGAAGTCTGCTGTTAGTCTGATGGGGATTCCCTTACAGGTGACTAGGTGGTTTTTGCTTGCTTCCTTTAGAATTTTCTGTTTGTAAATTAGTACAACCACTATGGAAAACAGTATAAACGTTTCACAAACAACTACAGATTGATTTTCCATATGATCCAGCAATCCCACTTCTGGGTATATACCCAAGGGAATGGAAATCATTATGTCGAAGGTATGCCTGCACTCCTATGTTCATTGTAGCTCTGCTTAGAATAGCCAATATATGGAACCAACATAAATGTCCATCAATGAATGATTGGATAAGGAAAATATGGTACATATACACCATGGAATACTACTCTGCCATAAAAAAGAATGAAATTCTCCTATTTTCAACAACATGGATGAGCTTGGCAAAACTTATGTTGAGTGAAGTAAGCAAAGCACAGAGGAATAAATACATCGTGTACTCATTCATAAGTGGGAACTAAGAGAGAAAGAAGGAAGGAAAGAAAGACCATAGTGGTGTGTTGGACTTGCAGAGGGAGAGTGCACACCAAGGGATACAAAGTGGAGTGGGGGAAAGGGGGATGGGGAGGGAGGTCAGCGATAATTGGATGGGGGACATGGGGTATAATTGCAATTTGTAGTAATGGGCGTGCTGCCATTGTGGATCTGGCTATCATATTTTGAGTATGAGTGGTGTCAATCAGCTTTGTGTTTCATGAATATTCATAACAATTAAAAATGCAAATAAGTAAATAAATAAATAAAAATATTAAATGAAGCAAATCATACAATGTGTAACATTTGAGTTTAGCTTTTAAACTCAATTTAATTCCCTGGAAATTTATCCATTATCAGTTATTTCTTCTTTTTTTTTTAGGTGTTAAAGGTCCTTTATTTTTTTCTAATTTATTTTTTAGTGAAGTATAATTGATCATACATATTTGTGGAGTATGAAGTTGACTATCAATAGTTGTGTACAATGTGTGGTGGTCATATCAGGATAGTTAGCTTATTCATCATTACAATTTATAATCAGTCTTTGTGCCCGTTAACCAGTTTCTCATTAATTTGTTTCTTCATTTTTATTGCTAAATAGTATTCAATGGTGTATTAGTCCATTTTCTGTTGCTTATAACAGAATACCTGAAACTGGTTAATTTATAAAGAAACAAAATTTATCTCTTATAGTTTTGGAGGCTAGGAGGTCTAAGGTTGATGAGGGCATACTTCCTGCTGGGGACTCTACGGAGTCCTGAGGTGGTGCAGGGCATCACACGGCAAGAAGGAAAAAGCTTATTTACTTGTTCTCTTTCTCTCCCTATAGAGCCACCAGTCTACTCATGATAACCCATTAGTCTGTGAATGGATTAATCCATCATGAGAGCATAGCCCTTATGATCCAATCACCTTTTAATGGCCCCACCTTTCAAATACCATAGTCAGGTTTCCCACCTTCTTAATAATATTGCAATGGGGATTAGTTTTAACATAATATTTGGAGGGGACACTCAAACCATAACACATGGTATAATGTAACACAGTTTGTTTAGTCATTCATCCATTGAAGGACATCTGGGCTGAGTCCAATTTTTGGATATTACAAATAAAGCTGCTACTTACATTTGTGTTTAGATTTTTTGTGAGCTTAAGTTTCATTTCTCTGGATAAATGCCCAAAAGTGAAATTAATGTGTCTATGGTAGTTACATGTTTAGCTTTATCATAATATAGTTTATGCTTTATTGAAATATAATTTATGCTTCACACAATCACCCATTATGAGGTGTACAATTTAATGGCTTTGTGTATATACTGTGCATATATAACCAGAATTATTTTTAGAACATTTTCATTACTCCCCAAGTAAATCTTAAACCACTTATATAAGAAACCACTGCCCAATTCAAGGTCACTGCACTATTCCCCCCTTTGCCCAAGGAAATTATTAATCTACTCTCTTCCTCTATAAATTTGCCTATTCTAGCAATTTTATATAAATGAAATCATGCAGTATGTAACCTTTTTTGTCTGGAGTTTTTCAATTAGCATAACATTTTCAAAGTTTATCTATACGGTAGTATGTATAAGTACTTTGTTCTTTTGTACCATTGTATGAGTATACTACATTTTGTTTATATCCATTCATCAATCAATAGATTTATGGGTTGTTTCTACTTTTTGAGTATATGATTAATGCTTTTGTACTATTCATGTAAATCTTTTTGTGTAAACATTTACTTAAAATTCCCTTGGGTATATACCTAAGAGTAGAACTGCTGAGTTATATGGTAATTCTATGTTTAACATTTTGAGAAACTGTCAAAAAGTTTTCAAATATAGCTGCCATTTTACAATCCAGGAAACAATGTATGAGGCTTCCAATTTTGCCACATTCTTCCAACATTTATGTTTGTTTTTTTGTTTTGTTATAGCCATTCTATTGGGTGTGAAGTGGTATCTCATTGTGGTTTTGATTTACAATACCCTATTAACAAATGATGTTGAGCATATTTTCATGTGCTTATGTCATTTGAATATCTTCTTTGGAGAAAAATCTACTCACACTCTCTACCCATTTTTAATTAGGTTATTTTTTCTTTTTATTGTTGAGATTAAATTTTTCTTTATATCTTCTAGATTCAAGTCCCTTATCAGATACATGATTTACAAATATTTTTCTCCATTTTGTGTGTCGCCTTTCTACTTTCTTGATAGCATCCTTTGAAGCACAAGTTTTTAACTTTGATGATGTCTAGTTTATATATATTTTCTATTGTTGATTTTGCCTATTGTGTCATATGTAATAAATCATTGCCTAATCCATGGACATAAAGACTTACCCTTGTGTTTTCTTCTAAGAGTGTTATAGTTCTAGCTCTTACATTTAGATCTTTTATCTGTTTTTTTAATTTAATTTTTATTTATCATTACACAATGCAATCGATTTTTGTGGCCATTTACCAGTTCCTCCTTTTCCCCATCACTCTCCTGCTTTCCCACCCCTGGCAACCTCAGATCTGTTCTCTTCTCTTAAAAAGTTCAACAAATTATTGTGATAGTTGTACCTTTTTTGTTGTTTATTCATTTATTTATTAATATTAGCTCTCATATATAAGTGAAAACATTTGGTATTTCTCTTTCTATGCCTGTCTTATTTCTCTTAACATAATTTTCTCTAGGTTCATCAATGTTGCTGCGAATGACAGGATATCATTCATTTTTATGGCAGAGTAGTAGTCCATTGTATAAATATACCACTCATCTTTTTTTTTTTTTTTAAAAGATGACCGGTAAGGGGATCTTAACCCTTGACTTGGTGTTGTCAGCACCACGCTCACCCAGTGAGCTAACCGGCCATCCCTATATGGGGCCCTGGCTCACTCGGGAGAGTGCGGTGCTGATAACACCAAGGCCAAGGGTTCGGATCCCACATAGGGATGGCCGGTTAGCTCACTGGGTGAGCGTGGTGCTGACAACACCAAGTCAAGGGTTAAGATCCCCTTACCAGTCATCTTTAAAAAAAAAAAAAATAAATAAATAAATAAATATACCACTCATCCTTATTCACTCATCCAATGATGGACATTTAGGCTGACTCCAACTCTTGGCTATTGTAAATAGAGCTGCAATCAATATGGGAGTACAGAGGTATCCCTTGGACATGATGATTTCCATTCCTTTGGGTATATACCTAGCAGTGGGATAACTGTGTCCTGTGACAGTTTTATCTGTAGTTGTTTGAGGAGCCTCTATACCATTTTCCATAATGGCTGCACCAATTTACAGTCCCAACAACAGCATTTCCCTTTTTCTGCATTGTCACCAGCATTTGTTATCCTCAGTCTTTTTAGTGAGATATCTTAATGTGGCTTTGACTTGCATTTTCTGGATGCTGAGTGATGTTGAGCATTTTTTTTCATGTGTCTGTCGACCATTTGTATATCTTCATATAAAAAATGTGTATTCAGCTCCTTTGTCCGTTTTTTAATAGAGTTACTTGTTTTTTACTGTTGTTTGAGTTCTTTGTATATTGTGAATATTAATCCTTTGTCGGATGCATAGTTTGCAAATATTTTCTCTTACTCTGTCAGTTGTCTTTTTGCCCTGTTGTTTCTTTTGCTGTGTAGAAGCTTTTCAGTTTTATATAATCTCATTTGTTTAGTTTTCCTTTTGTTGCCTGTGCTTTTGAGTCTTATTTATAAAGTCTCTGCCCAGTCCTACTTCCTGATGTGTTTCTCCTATGTTTTCTTTCAGGAGTTTTATAGTTTCAGGATGTATATTTGATCCTGTAATCCATTTTTAGTTGATTTTGGTATATGGCAAGAGGCATGGGTCTAGTTTCATTCTTCTACATATGGATGTCCAATTTTCTCAGCACCATTTATTGAAGGGGCAGCCTTTTCCCCAGTGTATGTTCTTGTTGCCTTTGTCAAAGATCAGATGGCTGTAAGTATATGAGCTGATTTCTGGGTTCTCTATTCTGTTCCATTGGTCCATGTGCCTGTATTCTTGCCAGTACCATACAATTTTGGTTACTATAGCTTTGTAGTATAATTTGAAGTCAGTTAGTGTTATGCCTCCAGTTTTATTTTACTTTATTTTTGCTCAGGATTGCTTTGGCTTTTTAGGATCTTTTGCTATTCTACATGAATGTTAGGATTCTTTTTTCCCATTTCTGTGAAGAATGTCATTGGTATTTTGATGTGGATTGCATTGAATTGATAGATCACTTTGGTTAGTATGGACATTTTCACAATTTTAATTCTTCCAATGCAAGAGAATGGAATATCTTTCCATTGTCTTGTGTCCTCTTTAATTTTTATCAAGAGTGATTTGTAGTTCTTGTTGTAGAGATCATTCACATCCTTGGTTAAATTTATTCCTAGGTGGTTTTTTTTTTTTTTATTTTTTTTTGTGGGGGTTTTTGTAAATGGGCTAGCTTTCTTGATTTCTTTTTCTGCTAGTTCATTGTTGGAATATAAAAATGCTGATTTTTACATGTTGATTTTGTATCCTACAACTTTGCTGAAATCACTTATGAACTCTAAGAGTTTTTATTTGTAGAGACTTTGGACTTCTCTGTATATAAGATCATGTCATCTGTAAACAGGGACAGTTTGACTTTGTCTTTTCCAATCTGGATGGCTTTTATTTCTTTCTCTTGCCTGATTGCTCTGGCTAGCACTTCCAATACTATGTTGAGTAGGTGTGGTGAGAGTGGGCATCCTTGTCTTATTCCTGTTCTTTTTTTTTTTTTCCTTTTTCTCTTTTTTCGTGACCGGCAACGGATTGCAACCCTCAGTGTTGCGCCCGCACCTCGCTCAGCCAGTGAGCGGCCGGTCTGTACGTGGGATCCAAACCCTCGGCGGGAGCGCCGCCGCGCTCCCAAGTGGCAAACTGTAGTAGTGCGCCACCGGGCCGGCCCTTATTCCTGTTCTTGAGGGAAAAGTTTTCAGCTTTTCCCATTCAGGATGATGTTGACAGTGGGATTGTCAAATATGGATTTAATTGTGTTGAGATACTTTCCTTCTATACCTACTTTGTTCTGAGTCTTTATCATGAAGGGATGTCGAATTTCGTTGTATGCATTCTTAGCATCTATTGAGATAATCATATGGATATGGTATGTTGAACTATCCTCATATCCTGGAATGAATCCCACTTGATTATGGTGCAGAATGTTTCTGATGTGTTGTATTCTGTTTGCTAATATTTTATTGAGGATTTTTGTGTCTATGTTCATCAAGGATATTGGACTGTAGTTTTTAGTTTTTTGTTGTTGCATCCTTTTCTGGTTTGGTATCAGGGTGAAGTTTGCCTCATTGAATGAGTTTGGGAGAATGACTTCTGTTTCAATTTTTTTGGAATAGTTTGAAATGAGTTGGTTTTAATTCCTTTTTAAATGTCTGGTAGGATTTGGCAGTAAAGCCATCTGGTACTGGGCTTTTCTTTGTTGGGAGACTGCTGATTGTACTGGTTTGTTCAAGTTTTCTAAGTCTTCTTGGTTGAGTCTTGGTAGTTTGTATGCATCCAGAAATTTATCCATTTACTCCAGGTTTTCACATTTGTTGGTGTATATTTGTTTACAATAGTATAATGATTCTTTGTATTTTAGTGGTATCAGTTGTAATGTCTCCTTTCCCATTTCTAATTATTATTTGTGTTTTCTCTCTTCTTTTTGTAGTTAGCCTGCTAATGGCTTGTCTATTTTGTTTATGTTCTCTAAAACCCAACTTTTTGTTTCACTGATGTTTTGTATTGTTTTTTGGGTTTCTACCTCATTTATTTGTGCTCTGATCTTAATTATTTCTTTCCATTTACTAACTTTGGCGTTTGATTGTTCTCGTTTTTCTAGTTCTTTGAGGTGAAGCATTAGATTGTTTATTTGAAATCTTTCCATTCTTCTGTTGTAAGTGTTTATTGTGATAAACTTTCCTCTTAGTAATGTTTTTGCAGTATCCCATATTTTTTGGTATGATGTGTCATTATTTACATTAATTTCAAAAAATTTTTTGCTTTCCTGTTTAATTTCTTCTTGGACCCATGTGTTGTTCATAGAATGTTGTTTAATTTCCATGTATTTATGTAGTTTCAAGTTTACTTTGTTATTGATTTCTAGTATAATCCACTGCGGCCTGAAAAAAACCACATTCTTTGGAATCTTAATATTGTTGTGGAGCAGTTGGTTAGAGAAGAAGGGAAGGGGGAGAGAGATAGGGTGAGAGTTAGAGGAGGGGTGGAGTGGTCAAGGCCCGTGGCACTCCACTCATTCTGGCAGGGGAGCCCAGGGGCTTTCTGGCAGCAACTCAGTCATGGCTTGGCTGGATGTGGACTTTGGGGGGCATGGCTGAGGCCCTTGACTCTCCCAACGCCAGGAGCCTGGGACACTTATGGAGGTGGCTCCATCATCATCCTTGGGCTGGATGTGGATATTGAGAGGGCATGGCTGAGGCACTTGGTCTCCAACTACCCCAGCTCAGGTGCCCAGGGTGCTTCTGCAGCATCCTGGTGGTCATTGTTGGGCTGGATTTGGACATTGAGGGTGTATGGCTAAGGCCCATGGCCCTTCCCCTACCCCTGCTTGGGAGCCCAAAGGGCTTCCAGTCTTTCCAGGATTTATGGGAGTTTTTTGGTGATGTTAGACCCTTTTTAGTTAATATCAGAATTGTGCATCTGATCTGTGGGGTTTTTGTGTTTTCTTTCAGCTCTGTGTTGGATTATTCACTATTCCCACCACTTAAACTCTGCACTGGAACTAATTTGTTGTCCTTTGCTTACTTCTAAAATGGGTGAACTTCCTGTGGGGACCAGCATTTGAGCCCTATGGTTCAGCTAAATTGCTGCTTTGCTGCTTATTCTCTGGGGAAGGTTTTTGTGCAGCTTAGGTTTTAACTGTTGAACTTATAAGCACTTATGGATCTTGTGAGGTCCGATACACCTGAGCTGTGTGGAAACTCTGGTTTGGGCCTGTGTCTTTTCAGCAAACTTCATCCACTGCAGTTCTATATTCAACTCAGTGAACCTGTGGTGAGCGGAGGGCAGATCAGCTGTCCATGCTCTGCCCCACTGTTTCCCCAGTGGGCCTGTGTCCCTCACTGCCCACACTCCAAACACTTCCCATGGGACAGACCATGTGCCAGTTCCTGTTGGTGACTCAGCAGCCTCTGAGTGGCTCCTTTTTTTAGTTGTCTGTGGCCCCTCACTCATATGTGTGTCCACAGGAACTCTGTTAGTGGTCTTGCTGGCTTGGGGGCCACCAAAGCCCTATTCACCCTTGAAGTCTCCAAGCAACTTCTAATGAAGGGCACAGATATGGCTTTTGCCAGCTCTTTCTCTGTGTGCTCACCAGGACAAGTCTTGAAATGCCCAGGGCTCAAAATGGTTGGTGTGGTCCTTTCTTTCTCTCATCGTGACTTCTCCTGCCTTCTTGAACTCCGTAGGTCACTTTTCCTCTTCCCCTGAGCTATAGTGGGCACAGCTTGACATTTCACTGGCTTTCAACAGTTGTAAATTGGTTGATTGTGGGAGAGGGTGATGCTGGGTACCATCTTGTCCTTGATTTTGTTGATGTGGTGTGTCACATTTATTGACTTGTACATGTTGAACCACCCTTGCATCCCTTAGATAAATCCCACTTGATCAAGATGTATAATGTTTTTGATGTACTGCTGTATTCTGATTGCTATTATTTTGTTGAGGACTTTTGCATCTGTTTTCATCAGAGATATTGGTCTGTAGTTTTCTTTTTTTGTTGTATCTTTATCTAGTTTTGGTATCAGAGTGATGTTGCCCTCATAGAATGAATTTGGGAAAGTGTCCTCAGTTTCAATTTTTTGGAAGAGTTTGAAGAGAATTGGTATTTGTTCCTCTTTAAAGGTTTGATAGAATTCATCAGTAAAGACATCCAGTCCTAGGGTTTTCTTTGTTGGGAGACTACTAATTACTACTTCAATCTTTTTTCTTGTTATTTTTCTGTTCAGATTTTCTATTTCTTCTTGGTTCAGACTTGGCAATTTGAGTACATCCAGAAATTTCTATTTCCTCCAGGTTTTCATATTTGTTGGCATATAATTGTTTTAATGGTCTCTAATGATTCTTTTTATTTCTGTGGTATTGGTTATAATGTGTACTTTTTCATTTCTTATTTTTGTTATTTGGGTCTTCTCTCTTTTTTGTTAGCCTAGCTAATGCTTTGTCTATTTTATTTATTTTCTTAAGAAAACAACTTTTTGTTTCATTGATCTTTTGTATCAATTTTTGGGTCTCTATTTCATTTAGTTCTGTTCTGATCTTAATTATTTTTTTTCTGTCTACTACTTTTAGGATTGGATTGCTGTTGTTTTTCTAGTTCTTTGAGGTATAGCATTAAGTCATATATTTGAAGCCTTTCTGTTCTTTTGATGTAAGTGTTTATTGCAATAAATTTCCCTCTTAGCACTGCTTTTGCAGTATCACAGGTTTTGGAATGATGTATCTTTATTTTTGATAATTTCAAGAAAATTTTTGATTTCCTGTTTAATTTATTCTCAGACCCATAGGTCATTCAGTAGCCTTTAGTTTAGTTTCAATGCATATGTATAGTTTCCATAGTTTTACATGTTATTGATTTCTAGTTTTAGTCCATTGTGGTCTGAAAAGCTACTTGGAATGATTTCAGTTGTTTTAAATTTGCTGAGACTTGATTTGTGACCTAATATGTGCTCTATCCTGGAGAATGTTCCATGTACTGATGAGAAGAATGGATATTCTGAAGGTATTGGATGAAATGTTCTGTAGGTCAGGTCCAGTTGGTCTAAGGTGTAGAGTAAATCCTGTGTTTCTTTTTTGATTTGTTGTCTGGAAGGTCTGTCCCATGCTGAGAGATGGGTGTTCAGGTCATCCAATGTTACCATATTTGGGTCTATCTCTCTCTTTTTTTTTAGGTCTAAGAGTGTTTGCTTTATATATTTGGGTGCTCCAGTGTTGGGTGCATACATATTTATGATTGCTATGTCTTCTAGCCAGGTAGATCTCTTTAGCACTATACATTACATAGTGGTCATCTTTTGTCTCTTTTTATGGTTTTTGCTTTAAAGTCTATATTATCCAGTATAAGAATAGCTACTCCTGCTCGTTTTCGGTTTCCATTTGCATGGCGTATCTTTTTCCATCCCTTCACTTTTTATCTGTGTGTGTCTTTACATGTGATTTGAGACTCCTGAAGACACCATATACTTGGGACTAGCTTTTTAATCTGATCTTTACTCTGTGTTTTTTGGATGGGGAGTTTAATCCATTTACATTTAGGGTTATTATTGGCATGTTTTCTTTTACTCCTGTCATTTTATTGCTTTTTGTTTAAATGTTTTAAACATGTTATGTTCATTTCTTCCCCTTTTATACTCATCTTCAACATTATTTGGAAATTTGAGGTGGCATGATTTAGCTTCTTTCTCTTTCTCACTTGCATTTTTATGATCGAGTTCATTTTTATGGCGGGTCTTGCTCTTTCTTGTGTATCTGTGATAGTGATTATCATTTTTCAGATTGCAGAATTGAGAATTTCTTGCAGGGCTTGTTATGTGGTGGTGGACTCTCACAATTTTTGTTTGTCTGGGAAATACACTATTTCTCCCTCATTTCTGAGGAAGAGCCTTGCTGGCTATATAATTTATAGCTGGCAGTTTTTTTTTCTTTTACTATTTCGCATATATCATCCCACTATCTTCTGGACTCTAGGGTTTCAGTTGAGAAGTCTGCTGTGAGTGTGATGGGTGCTCCCTTATAGGTGACTTGATTATTTTGTCTTGCTGCTTTTAGAATTCTCTCTTTGGGTTTTGCCAGTTTCACTGTACTGTGTCTTTCAGAGAATATCTTTGGATTGGATCTGTTTGTGGATCTTTAGCCTTCCTGGATCTGAAGGTCTGTGTCTCTTCCTAAACCTGGGAAGTTTTCTGTTATTATTTCCTCGAGTAGGTTGTCAATGCCTTTTCCTTTCTCCTCCCCTGCTATAATACTCATGATTTGGATGTTTGTGCACTTGAAGTTGTCTGACGGCTCTACTAGATTTTCTTCATTTTTAAAAATTTTTTTTACTTTTCTTTTGTCTGCCCAGGTTATCTCAAAAAGACCATCTTCGAGATCTGAAATTCTTTCTTCTGCTTGCTCTTGCCTACTGTTCAAGCTCTCTGTTTTGTTTTTTATTTCCTTGCATGAATCCTTCATTTCTAGGAGTTCTACCACAATTTTTTAAGGTATTAATCACTTTGAAAATTTCCTCCCTCATATCCAGGAATTTTATTCGTTATGAATATTCATGAGATACACAGCTGATTGTCACTCCTTGTGCCCATGATGTGGGGGCCATGTCCATACTGGCTGTATACCCAATACCACAAAATGCATTTGTACCCTGGGTCCCATGCCCAATTATCCCCAACCTTCCTCCCTCTCCCCCTTCCCCCCACTCCACTTTGTAGGCCATAGAATGTTCCCTTTCTCTGCAAGTCCAATGCACAACGTTCCTACATTCTCTCTTAGCTCCCACATATGAGTCAGTACATAAGGTATTTATTCCTCTGTACTTTGATTATTACACTCAACATAAGATTCTCCAGGATCATCCATGTTGTTGCAAATGGAAGTATTTTATTCTATTTTGTGGCATAGTAGTATTCCATGGTGTATATAACGACAGTTTCCTTATCCAATCATCCATTGATGGACATTTAGGTTAGTTAAATGTCTTGACTATTGGAAACAGAGCTGTGATGAACATGGGAGTGCAGGTATCCCTTTGACATGATGATTTCCATTCCTCTGGGTATATACCTAGAAGTAGGATTGCTGGATCATATGGAAGATCTATCTGTAGTTGTTTGAGAAACCTCTATACTGTTTTCCATGGTGGTTGTACTAATTTACAGTCCCACCAACAGTGCAGTGGTGTTCCCTATGATGTATCTTTATTTTTGATAATTTCAAGAAAATTTTTGATTTCCTGTTTAATTTATTCTCAGACCCATAGGTCATTCAGTAGCCTTTAGTTTAGTTTCAATGCATATGTATAGTTTCCATAGTTTTACATGTTATTGATTTCTAGTTTTAGTCCATTGTGGTCTGAAAAGCTACTTGGAATGATTTCAGTTGTTTTAAATTTGCTCTTATTCACCATCTTTTTTTATTATTGCTAGTCTAACTGGGGTGAGGTGGTATCTCAATGTAGTTTCAATTTGCATTTCCCTGATGACTAGTGATGTTGAGCATTTTTTCATGTACCTGTTGACCATTTGTATGTCTTCATTTGAAAATATCTATTCAGCTCCTTTAACCATTTTTTAATTGGGTTATTAGCTTTTTTTACTATATAATTGTTTGAGTTCTTTGTATATAATGTATATTAATACCCTGTCAAACGCATAGTTAGCAAAAACTTTCTCCCACTTTTTAAATTGTAGTATCACTCTGTTGATTGTTTCCTTTGTTGTGCAAAAGCTTTTTAGTTTGATATAATCCCTTTTATTTACTTTTTCTTTTGATGCTTATGCTTTTGGCCTCCTGTTCATAAAGTATGAGCCCAGACCTAGTTGCTGGAATGTTTCACCTATATTTTCCCTAAGTAATTTTAATGTTTCGAGGCTTATACTTAAGTCTTTAATCCATTTTGAGTTGATTTTAGTGTTGGTGAGAGGAGCATATCAACTTTCATTCTTTGGCATATCAATATCCAGTTTTCCCAGCACTACTTGTTGAAGAGGCAGTCTTTTCCCCAATATAGACTTTTGTTGCCTTCATCCAATATCAGATGGCTGTAAGCTGGAGTGGTGATTTCAGGGTTCCCAATTCTACTCCACTGGTCTGAATGTCTATTTTTATACCAGTGCCATGCTGTTTTAATTACAATAGCTTTGTAGTATAATTTGAAATCAGGTATTGCTATGCCTCTGGATTTTTTATTTTCCTCAGGATTGCATTGGTTATTTGGGGTCTTTTGTTGTTCCATATGAAAGGTAAGATGGTTTTTCCATTTCTATGAAGAATACCTTTGGTATTTTGATAGGGATTGCATTGAATTTGTAGATCACTATGGATAGTATAGACATTTTCACAGTCAATCCTTCCAATCCAGGAGCATGGAATATCTTTCCATCTTTTTGTGTCTTCTTTAATTTCTTTCAGAAGTGCTTTGTAGTTCTCATTTTAGAGGTCTGTCACCTCCTTGATTAAATTGATCCCTAGGTATTTTATTTTGTGTGTGTGACAATTGTAAATGGGCTTTCTTTATATCTTTTTCTGTTAGTTCATTATTTGAGTATATAAGTGCAACTGATTTGGGGGAATTTATTTTGTATCCTGCAACATTGCTGAAGTTATTAACAGGCTCTAGGAATTTTTTGATAGAGTCTTTAGGTTTTTATGTATATAGTTGCATGTCATCTGCACATAGAGACAATTTGACTTCGTCTTTTCCCATTTGGATTCACTTTATTTCTTTCTCTTGCCTGATTGCTCTGGCTAGTACCCCCAGTACTATGTTAAATAGAAGTGATAAGAGTGGGCATCCTCATCTTGTTCCTGTTCTTAAGGGAAAGGCCCTCAGTTTTTCCACAATCAGGATGATACTGGCAGTGGGCATGTCATAAATGGCTTTTATTATGTTGAGACACCTTCCTTCTATACCTAATATGTTAAGAGTCTTTATCATGATGGGATGGTGAATGTTGTCAAATGCTGTTTCTGCCTCTATTAAGATAATCATATGGTCTTTGTCCTTTAATTTGTTGATGTGATATATCAAATTTCTTGACTTTTGTACATTGAACCATCCTTGCATCCCTGGGATGAGTCCAACTTGATCACAGTGTATAATTTTTTAATATGTTGCTGTGTTCTGATTGCTAATATTTTGTTGAGAATTTTTGCATCTATGTTCATCAAGGATATTGGCCTGTAATTTTCTTTTTTTATTGTGTCTTTATCTGGTTTGGGTATTAGAGTTATTTTGGCCTCATAGAATGAGTTTGGGAGAGTAGCTTCTGTTTTAGTTGTTTGGAATAGTTCGAGAACTGGCAGTAACTCCTCTTTAAAAGTTTGATAGAATTCAGCTGTAAAGCCATCTGGACCTGGACTTTTCTTTTTTGGAAGATTGCTAATTACTGCTTCAATCTCATTGCTTGTTATTGGTCTGTTCAGGTTTTCTATCTCTTCTTGGTTCAGTTGGGTAGTTTGTAGATGTCTAGAAACTTATCCATATCTTCCAGATTTTCATATTTGTTGTCATACAATTGTTTATAATAGTCTCTAATGATTGTTTTTATTCCTGTGGTATCAGTTATTATGTCTCCCTTTTCATTCAGGTTTTTGTTATGTGGGTCTTCTCTCTTCTTTTTTTTGTTAACCTAGTTAATGGTTTCTCTATTCTATGTATCTTCTCAAAAACCAGATTTTGTTTTGTCGATCTTTTTTATTGTTCTTTGGGTCTCTATTTCATTTACTTCTGCTCTGATATTAATTATTTCTTTCCATCTACTTTGAGGTTTGTATTTTTGTTGTTTTTCAAGTTCTTTAAGGCATAGTGTTAGATTGCTTATTTGAAGTCTTTCTGTTCTTTTGATGTAAGCATCTATTGCAATAAATTTGCCTCTTAGTAGTGCTTTTCCAGTATCCCTCAGGTTTTGGTATGATGTATCTTTATTTTCAGTAGATTCTAGAAATGTTTTGATTTCCTGTCAAATTTCTTCTTGGACTGATAGGTCATTCAGGAGCCTTTTATTTAGTTTGCGTGTATTTGTATAGTTTCCAGAGTTTCTCTTATTACTAATTTCCAATTTTAGTCTATTGGTGTCTGTGAAGATACTTGGAAAGATTTCAAGTTTTAAAAAATTTGCTGAGACTAGATTTGTGACCTAATATGTGGTCTATCCTGGAGAATGTTCCATGAGCAGATGAGAAGTAAGTATATTCTTTAGTTGTTAGGTGAAGTTGTTACACTTCTCACTGTGTAATGGAGATGAGAAAAGGATTATTCAAAGTGCCATGAATGTGATGAGAAGCCCAAAGGGTCTGTACCCCAGAGAAAACTGCATACATCCCTGATTTAAAGTTAGCTTTTGTTTTTTATTGTAAAGACAAAGACATTTCACAAGAAAATTCAGTTGATTCAATCATTACGAAAGACTCAAGGATATGGGCAGTGTTACAAAATTTATCTATGGCTAAGTGTAGTTTAACAATGGAAACTAGTAACATCAGTAAAATTAACAATGTGACATTCCAAAGCACAATTAGTGAAAAGCAAAGTTGGTCAAACTGGCTCATTATCTAAAGTATAACCTCTCCTTAAGCAAAAGTTACATTCTTAAGATAAAATCTATGTACAATTATCTCTAAAGTTTCCCCCAACAGACAGCTTGCCCTAGCAAACGTTTTTTCACATCTTTCCCTTTAGTGATTCTTAAAATCTCTTAACAGGATTGGTGTGACACCCACCTGTTAGCTCTAAAACCTTTAAAGTATACAATCCCATACCTAAACAGTGATTAGTGTTGATTAGTTGGGCTTTTGCCCTGACTGTAGGCCATCAACTCCTACCTGAAGGCTTTTGCCCCATACATGCATTTACCTAAAAACCCTATTCAAAAATCAAATGGGAATCAAGATTTCTAATCCTCCAAAAAATGTTCTGTATATATTTCCCAGGTCCAGTTGGTCTAAGGTATAGATTCAATCCTCTGTCTCTTTGTTGACTTCTTCCTGGAAGATCTGTCCCATAATGAGAGAGGGATGTTCAGATCACCCAATATTAATATATTAGAACCTATTTCTTTCTTTAGGTCTGTGTCTGCTTTATATATATATATATATATACACATACATACACACATATGTCTATATATCTATATCTATATATCTATATCTATATCTATATAAATGTGTATATACACATATGTATATATGTGTGTATGTGTGTGTGTGTGTGTGTGTGTGTGTATATGGATGCTCCAGTATTGGGTGCATATATAATTATGATTGTTATGTCTTCTTGCTGGATAGATCCTTTTATCATCATATAGTGGCCTTCTTTGTCTCTTTTTATGTTTTCTGGTTTAAAGTCTATTTTGTCCCATATAAGAATAGCTACTCCTACTCGTTTTTGATTTCCATTGCATGGTTTATCTTTTTACATTCCTTTAGTTTTAGTTTGTGTATGCCTGTACAGGTGAGGTGGGTCTCTTGAAGACAGCATATACTTGGGTCTTGCTTTTTAATCCAATCCGTGAGTCTGTGTCTTTTGACTGGAGAGTTTAGTCCATTCACATTTAGGGTAGGTATTGACAAATGTTGCTTAATTCCTGTCATTTAAATGCTTCTTGTTTTGATTGTTTAAACATCTTTTGATCATTATTTCCCCTTTTATTTCTCTTCTTCAATGGCAGTTGGAGACTTAAGGTGGGATGATTTAGTTTCTTTTTCTTTCTTGCTGGCATTTTTGTTTCTATAGTGGGTTTTGCTCTTTATTGTGTATTTTTGATAGTGGTCACTTTTATTCAGATTCCACATGAATGACTTCCTTGAGAATTTCTTGCAGGGCTGGTCGGGTGGTGGTGAACTCCCACAACTTTTGTTTGTCTGGGAAATATGCTATTTCTCCCTCATTTCTGAAGAGAAACCTTGCTGGGTAAAGAATTCTTTGCTGGCAATTTTTTCCTTTTAGTATTTTGAATATATCATTCTACTTTCTTCTGGCATGTAGTGTTTCAGTTGAGAAGTCTGCTGTTAGTCTGATGGGGGTACACCTATAAGTGACCTGATGCTTTTCTCTTGTTACTTTTAGAATTCTTTGTCTTTGAACTTTGCAAATTTAACTGTAATGTATCTTGGGGAGGATCTTTTTGGATTGAATATATTTGGGGACCTTTTGAGCTTCTTGGATCTGAAGTCTATATCTTGCTGTTCACCTGGGAAGTTTTCTGTTACTATTTCCTTGAATAGATTTTCAATAACTTTTCCTTTCTCCTCCCTTTCTGGAATACCAACAATTCAGATGTTAGAGCACTTGAGGTTGTCTGCTCTCTCTCTTAGATTTTCATCTTTATTTTTAATTCTTTTTTCCTCTTTTTGTCTTCCTGAATTATTTCAAAAAGCCCATCTTCAAGATCTGAAATTCTTTCTTTTGCTTGCTCTGCCCTGCTTCTCAGGCTCTCAGTTGTGTTTTGTGTTTCATTTAATGAATCTTTCATTTCTGGAAGTTCTGCTACACTTTTTTAAGGTATTGATCTCTTTATAGATTTCCTCTTTCATATTCTGGATATTTTTTCATTGTGTTCTCTAATTGTCTTCCTTTATTTCTTCTAGTTTTCTTAAGATCATTACTCAGAATTCTTTTTCTGACATTTCAAGGATTCCTTGTTCCATGGAGTCTGACGTTGGAGCATTACTGTATTCTTTCAGTGGTGTCATTTCTTATTGTTTATTTGTAGTTCTAGTATTCTTGATCATTTGGTAGAGGAATTGCTTCTTATATTACACTGCGGTTGGCTGTGGAGTGGGCCTAGTTGCTACTGTTTTGTTGAATTGTCTTTGCTTTACAGTAGGTATCATGGTGGTTATGTTAAATCACCTTGTGTACTGGTCATAGAATGAGCCCCCAGTGACACACGGGTCTGCTTGGCTCATGTTGGTGGCTTGGGCCATGGAGGTTGGCTCTCCTCTCCAGTTCCAAGGAGGGGTAGGGGTCTGCTTACCTAGGCTGGTTGGGTCATGGGGGCTGGTGATCCCCTCACAATTTTCTTCATTTTTAAAATGGTTCTTCTTTTCTTTGTCCACCTGGATTATTTCTAAAACCCTGCCATCAAGATCAGAAATTCTTTCTTCAGCTTGCTCTAGCTGCTGCTTGTGCTCTGAATTGTAGTTTTTATTGCATTGAATTAATCTTTCTGTTCCAGGAGTTCTGCTCCATTCTTCCTTTTTTTTTATGGCATTTATCACTTTGAAAATTTCCTCTTTCATGTCTTGGATTGTTTTTCTCATTTCATTGTGTTATGTAACTGAGTCTTCTTGTATCACACTGAGTATTTTAAAGATTTTTAATCTGAATTCCTTTTCAGACATTTCAAGGGTTTCCTGCTCTATGGGGTCTGGTTTTTGAGAATTATAGTATTCATTTGGTAGTGTCATTTTTTATTTTCATATTTCTAGTATCCCTACATTGATTTTAAGTCATCTGGTGGAGCAGTTGCTTTTCCTATTATGTTGGAGTGACTTTTCAGGACAGAGACTCCCTCCTGTCAATTTGCTATATATTGCCCTTTGGGTGATATGTTTTAATTTTAGTTCCAGGTAGATTCAGTTGTTCCAGTTAGACTCAGTAGTTCTGGGGGGGCACCAGCAGCTATGTCTGTGGCTGGGGCCATGTGTTTGGTTGGGCTGCATATGTGGGTGGGGGCTGTGTAGATGGCCTGAGTGGTTGGGCCATGTGGGTGGCTGGATGGCTGGCCCACAGATGCAGGTGGGGCCATGTGGGCAGCTGTGGCAGGTCTGACCTGGCAGGCAGCTTGATGTCAGGCTACATGGGCCACCAGACAGCAGGGCCCACAGGGGTGGGTGGGAGTGCATGGGAGGCTGGGTGGCTTGGCTCACCCTGATGGGTAGTGTCACATGGGTGGCTGGGTAGGTGGGGCCATGTGGGCAGCCAGACTGTTGGACTCATACAGGTGCATGGGACCATCCTGGTGGCCAGGTGGTTGGGGTCATGTGGTCAGCCAGAGCCATGAGGTGGCTGGAAGGCTAGAGCTGTGCAGGTAGTTGGCCTTGTGCAGGCAGGGTGGGCCATGAAGTGGGGTGCTCTATGCAGGATTAACTCCTGTGTAAGGAGAAGGGGCATGGCTCTGGGACTACACAATGGCACAGGTGACTGCAGCAGTGGTGGTGCAGCCTGGGGAAGGAGCAGGAAGAGGGTTACTCGCAGTTGATCAGATTCTTCCTGCTCTAAGGGAGAATTTCTCCTGCCTGATGATGGTGCCAGAGATGTGGTGGCAGTTGAAGCTGTGTGCCTCTTTCTCCTCTACTACGCTGCTGGTTTTTGTGCCCCACTGGGTACTCATCAGGCTCCTGCTGCCCTCCCACCCTCTTCCACTGATGCTCTTCCCCGAACTTAGCTGTCCATTCTTTGGTCTGATCCCTTTCTGTGGGAGGATTTGGTACCTCTAGCCTGTCATCTTGCATCGCCCCTTCATCTCTGTCCCTCCTTCAATGAATCTTTTTCCTATTAAATGATATTTATTTGATAAGAGTCTTGGGCTTCATGGAAGGTTTTGGCCACCTGATATATTAGGGTCTCATTTTACTGGACTGAGTCAATTATCAACTGGCTCTTCATGACAGGATGGGAGCAGGGATTGGCCTAAATTTTTAAAAATGCACACATGCTGGAAGCACTCTTGACCCTGTTTCTGTGGACAATACTATGACAAATGCTGTTGAGGATGGCTAGGGATGTCACTGTTTGCTCACAAGCTTCTGGCTCTGTTGGTGGGATTGGTATCCACAGGTTCCAAAGGCCTTTTCTGCCCATAGAACCCATACCATCTGTGAATAAGTACTTGATTTTTCAGGGTTGCAGCTTGATCCTGACCTTCTCTTTTCTGGGGATCAGACATATGGTCTGAAGGTGGTTAAACCCATCCTTGATCTGGCTTCCTATTTCAAAAAGTTCTGTTTTGACTCATTTTTCAGGCATCTTCAGGTGGAGTTTTCTGCTGCTTTCATGGGGTACTTCTAGGCTTGAGAGGTGCTAATCAGCTATGGTCAGGTGACTTGGTTACAGAAGCTCCTTCAAGAGCATTCTTTCATTTCTTCACTGCTTCCATTTAGTGGATGCTTGGGTGCTCAGCATCTGCTAGTCTGCTGTAGCCTTTTCACTGTCACCATTGCTGCCATCTTCAACATCCTCAGGAGAGAGTTCTAGCTTTATAAGTGGGTAGGTCCTGGGGGCAGTAGTGATCACTGGCTCCCCTCAGATGGATGACACATTTCACAGTTTTGAGGGATAGAACATGAAGCCTGGTAGACACACCTAACTTTCAGAATAGCATCAACACAGCAAGGTGAGGCTCAGACCACTAGGAAAGTGAGTTCTCCTGGGGATTAATGAAGAAGGCAAAAGACAGTGAAGATGCTGGAAGGTAATTTTGCCACCTCCGTGGATGTCCCCAAAGACCATCCTCTGGAGCATGTTGGGGTTCAAGCCCTTGCCAAGGAGCTTGTGGTGACACAGTGGCAGCCACAGTAGAAACCATATGGAAAGTGTATAAAGTTTAGGTAAGGGAGACATTAGAGTAGAGGGGTAGATCATGGATTTCTCTAGGATCAGGAGTACTGGCTTAGTGGAACAATGAGGATAGGTGGGCTAAAACAGGTTTCAGGTCCAGCCCAGATTACTAAGTAAGCCTTCAAGCACCACCACTATTTCTGTCTCTCCTGGTGCCCTACATCTCTACCTCTGGCATGAACTCTGCTTTGTGGCCTAGACCTACTTCCCAGCGCTAGGTGCATCTCATAAATCTTGAGATATGATATGGTTCAGGTTTGTGGGAGGAAGGAGTATGGAAGAGACACCATGAGGGACAGGGTCATGTTCTCCTAAGAGGCAGTGGGGCATATACTGGGGGCTTATGAAGCAGCACTTCCTAGGCTGTGGAACCAAATCTGCCATTTATTTTCTGTGTGACTTCAGGCAGAGAGCTGCTTCTCTTGAAGTCCATTTGTAACTTGGTTGGTGGGCGGTGAAATAGGAACTGTAAGAAACTTTTTGGCTTTGAAGTTTTCTGGAATGGTATGTACATGAGACATAGGCTTTAACTCTTTGCAGTACTTGCTTTGTCCCAAAGTTGTGGATGTTTCTTTTTTAACAAGCCCAAGCCTTTGTTCAATAGTTCAAGCATGTCAAATTCACAAAGAAGGTAGAACTGGGAGTGGGGATGGGAGCCCCAAATCCCACATGATAAGAACTTTTCCTTTTCACTCAGAGCAGCCTCTTATGAGGAAGCAGAGTGAAAGCAGGGAAAAGAACTCTCATTTTGCTAAGCCCCTCTTAGCAGCCAGCACTGCACTAGGCACTTTATAATCATCCATTACACACCCTTACTCACACTTCAGCACAGTTATTCTCCCCATTTCTCAGACAAGGACACAGGCTCAGTGAGGGTGATGCCACTTGTCCAAGGTAACATAGCCAGAAAATTTCAGAACTGGGAATTCAACCAAGGCCATATTTTAAATAATGTACCAGGAAAAAAAGTAGATGGTAATGACTGTCTATCAGGGCAAAGGATCAAGAGTGGCTGTCACAGTGTAAGAATGAGATCACAAGCAAGGGAGGTGGTAAGCTGAGAAGGGAAATTTATAAACACTACTATTAGGCATGGGTCAAATGAGCATGGGACGTAGTGGCTCAGAACATACATATGTACCCCACCCTGTGGTATCTGTGCTGCCTTAGTGTATGCCTGTGTGAGTGTTATGATTTGAATCTTTGTCCTCTGTGAAACTCATGTTCAAATTTAATCCTTAATGTATCAGTATTAAGAGGTGGGGCCTTTAAGAGGTGATTGGGCCATGAAGGCTCTGCCCTCTTGGATTAATGAGTTAATGGATTAATGATGTATCAAGGGACTGTATTAGTTATTACAAAAGTGGGTCTGTTATAAAAGCCATTTCAGGCATATCTCATGAGTCCCCTCACCATATGATGCTTTGCGCCAACTCAGGACTTTGCAGAAAGTACCCAAAAGCAAGAAGGCCCTCACCAAATGTGGCCTCTTGACCTTGAACTTTCCAGCCTCTAGAACTGTAAGAAATAAATTTCTATTTTATCCAGCTTCAGGTATTCATTTTCAGCAACAGAAAATGGACTAAGAGGGTGTATTAGTCTGTTTCTGTGGCTTTTAACAAAATACCTGAAACTGGGTGATTTATAAAGAAAAATGAAATTTATTGCTTACAGTTTCTAAGGCTAAGTCCAAAGTCCAGGGAACACATCTGGTGAGAGCCTTAGTGGTGATGACAGTGACAGCAGGATATCACATTGTGAAATGGCAGAGCAGAGAGAGCAGAGATAGACAGACTCTCCTCTCTCTTCTTTTAAAGCCCTCAGCATCACACCCCTCACCACCATTTTTCATCCATTCACTATGGCATGGTCTTACAATCTAATAACTTCTTCAAGGTTCCACCTTTCAATTAGCATAATAGGATTTCCCACCTTCTTAACAGTAATGGTGAGGGCCAAGTTTCTAATACATAAAACTTGGGGGACACAATTCAAGCTTCAGTGAGTTTTGGGGGGACATAATTCAATCCACTACAGAGGGGTCTTCAAAAAGTTCATGGAAAATGTATATTATAAAAAAACTATCCATGGATTGCAAAATTTGTTTTGCACCAGTATAAATTCATGATAACTTGGTATAACATGTCTGAACTGGATCTAGTTTGAGGCACTAAGGATAAGACACCAGTTTGAAAAGAGCCCCTATCAGAGCAACATAAATTCTGCTAAAATTGGAGCAAGAACAAACATCAAATTTATGGTGAAGCTTGGGTAGAAGAGTGGTGAAATCACCGATTCTTTACAAAATGTTTATGCAGACAGTGTCCCACAGAAGGAACAAGATGATGTTGAAGATGAAGTCTACAGTAGTAGGTCATCTGCAATTAATTGGTAAGGAAAAAATTAATCTCGTTTTTGCCCTAATTGAAGAAGGTCTATGATTAACAGCAGAAACAATAGCCAACACCATAGACAATTGATTCAGTTTACACAATTCTGAGTGAAAAATTACCACTGAGCAAGTTTGATGGGTGCCAAGATTGTTGCACCCAAATCAGCTGCAGACAAGAGCAGAGCTTTCCATGGAAATTTTAAACAAGTGGAATCAAGATCCCGAAGCATTTCTTTGAAGAATTGTGATAGGAGATGAAACAAAGCTTTACCAGTATGATCCTGAAGACAAAGCACAATCAAAGCCATGGTTAACAAGAGGTAGAAGTGGTCCAGTCAAAGCAAAAGATGATCAATCAAAAGTAAAGGTCATGGCAACAGTTTGGGGGGATGCTCAAGGCATTTGTCTTGTTGACCTTCTGAAGGGACAAAGAATGCTAACATCTGCTTATTATGAGAGTGTTTTGAGAAAGTTAGCCAAAGCTTTAGCAGAAAAACTTCTGGGCAATCTTTACCGGAGGGTCCTTCTCTGCTACAATTCTCCTGTTCATTCCTTTCATTAAACAAGGGCAATTTGCAAGAGCTTCGATGGGAGATCATTAGGCATCTACCTTAAAAATCCTGATTCAGTTCCTTCTGCCTTTTTTTTCTTAATCTTAAAAAATCTGGCTCTGTTTCTGTTTTTAATTTCCTAAGAATATTCATTAAGTATCCATTAAGTAAACAACCTTGGTGGCCATTCAATATATCTGATGTGGGTGCATGAAGAGGGGATGAGACCCAGGCATGCAGTTTCACACTTGAACACACAGACCTAATCTATATACTGCTGCTTAACAAATCCATGTAAGCACAGACACTCCAATGCCTTTTCAAGCACACTTGGATAGCACATATATCCATACTTACTTATACTCTCACACATACACACTTGTGGATTCACACACCTCTTCTCACACACTTATCCATACATACCCACTTACACCTACGCTCACACATTTTTCGTACTATTGCATATATCCCTACATACACCACACTACTACACCCACCCATACACATTCATGTGCATCAGTGCCCACACACATATCTGCATAGTTCTTTGAAACCAGCTATCAGTGTAGATTTCCCCCCCTCCTTTTCCTTTAGCAGCGTCTTTTCTGATGCCTGCAATTCCTAAAGTCCAGGCATGGCAGGACAGAATGTTCCTCAGGTGTTCACTTTACAATTATTCATTAAACTATACAGAGATACTTTATACATTTTTCTGTACAGTTGGCTCTCCATATCAGCTGGTTACAAATCTGCAAATTCAACCAACTGCAGATCAAAAATATTTTAAAATAACCCAATAAAAATAACAATACAACAATAAAAAACAATACAAAATAAATAATAATACAGTATAACAACTATTTATATAATATTTACATTGTATTAGATATTATAAGTAATCTAGAGATGATTTAAATCATATGGAGGATGTGCTTAGGTGATATGCAAATACAATACTATGCGCCGTTTTATATGAAAGACTTGAACATCTGTGGATTTTGGTATCCATGGGGAGTCTGGGAAGAAATTATATTTCATGATTGGGTAAAAAAATAATTTTAAAAGAATTTAAAAAGAAGGGATAAGGTAAGAAGAAATGAATAATGCAGAAAAAAGGGGATGCCCCTAGCCGCCTTACCAGAAGGTGACTACAGTGTTGGTTGTAGGCCAACCAATCATGAAGGAGGTGTCTGCACAGATTTCATTCACTGTTATTTTGTTTAGGGAGCAGGCAATCCATACCTAATTCAGATGCACCTGCTTAAGTTTCAGGCTGTTGACAGACCTAGGATTTATGCCCATGGCAGCTCAGTCTGAGTCTGCAGGAAGGAGTCTGTTCCCCACCTCCCACCAACCCTGGGGAGGGTCTTCGGGGCTCAGGTTAAAAGGGTGGCTTTCTTCTGCTTAACTTCCCTCTCCCATCCTGGAGCCTGTGCCTCTTCTCCTGCCTTATGTGTTAGGCCTCCCTTCCTTATCTTTCCTAACTAAAATGGAATGGTGTCTATTCTAGGCACACCACAGAGAGGCAATTGGACATATTGGACCATTGGAGGGCTCCCATAAGCAGCTTTGCCTTATCCCAAAGACCTCCTTTAGAAGGAACCACCCCAGCCTCCCGCATCCATGTCCAATTTGACTATCCTGGTGGGGGATTGGGGGGATCTCCTATTGGGCTTGGCAATGATGAGATTATCACTGCAGAGGATAAGGTGTCTCAACTGAATCTGTGTACCATTGTCGAGTTTGGCCTCATCATCCATGAGGAAGGTGGAGTTGGGCCAATGGAGAGCTCTCACCAGAGCCCAATTGCCTGGCTGACCAGCCTCCCAGAGTTGGTTCCTAGGAGGGCTGAAATGGGAAAGGGAAAATCCATACATCATGAACTGGTGAGGCAAACACTGCAGAGAACCTCACTTGGGGACCTCACTGTTGATGATTTCAGATGCATTTCCATCCTCTTTCTAACCTGCAGTTCTGATCATGCCTCTCTTCAGCTCAAAAGCCCTCAATGGCTCTCCTTTGTTTATAGATAAAGTGAAAACTTCTTTGCTAGGTCCTATTATGCCTTTCCTGATTTTTCTCCTGCCCTTTTCCTCCTTCTACACTGTATTCTAGTTGTTTACTGTTCTTTCAACACAACATGCTGGTTTATGCCTCTAGGCCATTGCTCATGATAGTTCCTCTGCTGGTATACCTATCTGTCTCCACCTGAGCCCAGCTAGAGACTGCCTAATCATCCTTTAGAACCCAGTTCAAATGTCACATCAACGAAGTCTTCTTTGATACACACCCTTACATATGAATAGTTTCTTCTCCCCCTCTCAACGTGGGGCTCTTCATCCTTTCCCTTCTTTAGACTCTTGGGTCCCTGACTTTAAGATTCTCAGACCATGAGAAAGATTGGAAATACTAGTTTCGATGCCCAGGGTCCAGTAAATTAAGATTATCAGAAAAAGAATTCATGTAGGCTACTCTCAGGTCTGAAATTAGGTAGCGGTGCTGCAAAGAACACTGCCAAAGGTTTCTTTCCCTGCCTGCCCCACTACCACAAAAACAGTTAAATAGGGAATAAAAAGAGAATGAGCTAGAGTTTTTTATTCATTGTCAGTGAGTAAAAATTTCAGGCATGAAATTTGGAAGGAGAAGGGTTATGGTTTCCACACTCCAATTCGTGAACCCTAGTTGGCAGGTGGTACTGATGGGAAGGGGTTCTAAAAACAATTGTCCTTCTTCACAAGTTGCCTTTCTTCTGCTTAGATTGGATGGTCTCAGTACTAATGGGAAAAGGAGTAAGCTATCTCCAGCATCTTCCTCATGTGGTAAGCTTCTAGATTGCTTAGGAGCAGGTAGAGAGGGAGGCCTCCCTCTGCCTTCCCCTCTCTGAGGATTTTGAATATTTTCTCTGCAGATTATCTGTGAAAATGCTTAATCCACTGCCTACTGAAACACTCTTGAGCTGCCTTTCCTATGATGTTTTTCTACTAAACTGAACTTTCAATTCTTGGGCCCCACTGGACAAGCCATGAGCCAGGAAACCAGGGTACAGGAGGTAGAAACAAGCATGGTGCTCACCAGGAGATACAGTATGATTGGTTGAGGACATGGCTGAGGGCCAAAACAGTGGATTGCTGTCTGCCACTGCAACTCCCACTGGAACTCAGATTCCCAAGTGTGCTCAAATTGCCCAGGGTGCTCAGGCTTAAGCTCCTGAAGGTATTCAAACCCTCACTGACACTCTTGTTGCCATTGATGCTGGTGAGTTCACCAAAGATCATGGTATTGGCCACATTCTCAGTCTTGCTGCCAGTCTCAGTTACACAGGGGCTCACCTCTTCACTGACATACATGTCTGTATTGGTGCTTACATCTACACAGGCATTATTTGTGCTGCTGCTGCTTGTGTTTTCACTGGCTGTTGTGGTTTCAACAGCAATGGTGTTTCCACTAGCATCCATAATCTACTAAGTGATGTTTGAGCTGCTGACACACTTGGTACCACTCTTATTTCTGGTGCTACTGTAACTCCTAGTATGATCATCTCTTTTGGTACTACTGCCACTTCGGAGGTGTTTTACAGTCGGCTTCATGTGGAAGAATGAGGCCTTAAGGCAAGGCCCTGGTAGCCCTACTGCCTCTCGACTCCCTTTGTTACCATCTTTGCCCTATCAGCCCCCTCTGACCAGAATAACTTTCCTTTTCCCTTTCTTGGAATAACAGTAATAGCTAACAATTGATGAGTACAAACTATGTACCAAGTATGCTTCTAATATTTTTTATGTTTGTGATAACTAGGTAAGATTAAAGCTCAGATGTTACCACCTGATATTCAATCTTTTAAAAATATTTTAATTTTTATTTTATTATTTTATTTTATTTTATTTTATCAGTATACAATGTAATTGTTTTTCATGTTCCTTTACTGAATCCTCCCTCCCACCTCCCTCTCCCCCCTCATTCAACATCATATCTGTTTGCTTGTCTTAAAAAGTTCAAGGGATTGTGATTGTTGTGTCTTCTTCCCTGCTGCCCACCATTTATTCGTGTATTTATTTATTTATTTTTAGCCCCCACAAATAGGTGAGAACATGTGGTATTTCTCTTTCTGTGCCTGACTTATTTCACTTAACATAATTTTTTCTAAGTCCATACATGTTCCTGCGAAAGTTAGTATTTCATTCTCTTTTATAAAGGAGAGTAGTATTCCATTACATAGACATACCACAGTTTCCTTATCCACTTATCTGATAATGGATATTTGGGCTGGTTCCAAATCTTGGCTATTGTAAATAGTGTTGCAATAAACACTGGAGTACAGGTATCCCTTTGACATGATGATTTCCATTCCTCTGGGTATATTCCCAGCAGTGGGATAGCTGGGTCATATGGCAGATCTATCTGTAATTGTTTGAGGAAAATCCAAACCATTTTCCATAAAGGCTGCACCATGTTGCAGACCCACTAACAGTGTAGGAGGGTTCCTTTTTTCCCACAACTTTGCCAGCATTTATCATTCTCAGTCTTTTGGATATTAGCCATCCTAACTGGAGTGAGATGGTATCCTAGTGTGGTTTTGATTTGCATTTCCTGAATGCTGACTGATACTGAGCATTTTTTCATGTGTCTGTTGGCCATTTGTATATCTTCCTTTGAGAAATGCCTATTTAGCTCATTTGCCCATTTTTTAATTGGGTTACTTGTTTTTTTGTTGTAAAGTTGTTTCAGTTCCTCATATATTCTGGATATTAATCCTTTGTCAGATGTATATTTTACAAATATTTTCTCCCAGTCTGTTGGTTGTCTTTTAACTCCTTTAATTGTTTCTTTTGCTGTGCAGAAGCATTCTAGTATGAAATAATCCCAATTGTTTATTTTTCCTTTGGTTGCCTGTGCTTTTGGGGTCATCTTCATGAAGTCTGTGACCAATCCTACTTTCTGGAGTGTCTCCCGTATGTTTTCTTTAAGGAATTTTATTGTTTAAGGGTGTATATTTAATTCTTTAATCCATTTTGAGTTGATTTTGTTATATGGTGAGAGGTATAGGTCTAGGTTCATTCTCCTGCATACAGATATACAGTTATGCCAGCACCATTTGGTGAAGAGGCAGTCTGTTCCCTAGTGTGTAAACTTTGTCAAAGATCAGATGGCTGTAGGTGTATGGGATTTCTGGATTCTCTATTCTATTCCATTGATCAGTGTGTCTGTTTTTATGCCAGTACCATGCTGTTTTGGTTATTATAGCTTTGTAGTATAGTTTAAAGTCAGGTAGTGTTCTGCCTCTATCTTTATTTTTTTTTGCTCAGAATTGCTTTGGCTATGCGTGGTCTCTTGTTATTCCATATAAATGTCTGGATAGTTTTTTCCATTTCTGAGAAAAATGTCATTGGAATTTTGATAGGGATTGCACTGAATTTGTAGATCACTTTGGGTAGTATGGACATTTTCACAATGTTAATTCTTCCAATACAAGAGCATGGGATATCTTTCCATTTTCTTGTGTCCTATTTAATTTCTCTCAACAGTGGTTTGTAGTTCTCTTTGTAGAGATTTTTCACATCCTTGCTTAACTCTATTCCTAAGTATTTTATTTGTTTAGTGGCTATTGTAAATGGGCTTGCTTTCTTGATTTCTTTTTCTGCATGTTAACTCTTGGAGTGTAGAAATGCTACTGATTTTTGTGTGTTGATTTTGTATCCTGCAACTTTGCTGAAATCATTTATCAATTCTAAGAGTTTTTCGTAGAGGCTTTAGGCTGTTCGATATATAGGATCTTGTCATCTGCAAACAGGGACAGTTTGACTTCATCTTTACCACTCTGGATGCCTTTTATTTCCTTTTCTTCTCTGATTGCTCTGGCTAGTACTTCCAACACTATGTTGAATAGGAGTGGTGAGAGTGGGCATCCTTGTCTAGTTCCTGTTCTTAAAGGAAAAGCTAAAGGCTTCCCTCTTCAGGATGATATTGGCTGTGGACTTATCATATATGGCTTTAATTGTGTCGAGATACTTTCTATCTATACCTAACTTGTAGAGAGTCTTTATCATGAAAGTTTTACTGATTTGTGTATGATGAACCAACCTTGCATCCCGGGGATGAATCCCACTTGATCACGGTGTATAATTTTGTATATGTGTTGCTGTATTCTGTTAGCTAGTATTTTATTGAGGATTTTTGCTTCTATATTTCTCAAGGATATTAGCCTGTAGTTTTCTTTTTTGTTGTATCTTTGTCTGGTTTTGGTATCAGGGTGATGTTTGCTTCATAGAATGAGTTTGGGAGAATGGCCTCTGTTTCAATCTTTTGGAATAGTTTGTAGAGAATTGGTTTCAATTCCTCTTTCAAGGTTTGGTAGAATTCTGCAGTGAACCCATCTGATCCTGGGCTTCTCTTTGTTGAGAGCCTTCTGATAACAGCTTCAATCTTTTATTGTTATTGGTCTGTTAAGATTTTCTACATCTTCTTGGCTCAGTTTTGGTAGCTTGTGTGTGTCCAGAAATTTATCCGTTTTCAAATTTGTTGCCATATAGTTGTTTATAGTAGTCACTAATGATTTCTTTTATTTCTAAGGTATCAGTTGTAGTATCAACTTTTTCATTTCTAATTTTTATTTGGGGTTTCTCTCTTCTTTTTTTAATTAACCTTGCTAATGGTTTGTCAATTTTATTAATCTTTTCAAAAAACCAACTTTTTGTTTCATTGATCTTTTGTATCATTTTTTGGGTTTCTACTTCATTAGGTTCTACTCTGATCTTAATTCTTTCTTTCCATCTGCTAACTTTGGGTTTGGATTGTTCTTGTTTTTCTAGTTCTTTAAGGTGAAGTGTTAGGTTGTTTACTTGTCATCTTTCCATTCTTGTGAAGAAAGGGTTTAACGCCATAAATTTCTCCCTTAGTACTGCTTTTGCAGTACTCACAGGTTTTGGTATGTTGTGTCATTATTTTCATTAGTTTCAAGAAATTTTTTGATTTCCTGTTTAATTTCTTCTTGGACCCATATGTCATTAAGTGGAATGCTGTTTAATTTCTATGTGTTTGTATAGTTTTCAGAGTTTCATTTGTTATTGATTTCTAGTTTTAATCCATTGTGATCTGAAAAAATACATGGGGATAATTCCAGTTATTTGGAATTTGTCGAGACTTGATTTGTGACCTAACATGTGATCTATCCTGGAGAATGTTCCATGTGCTGATAAGAAGAATGAGTATTCTGAGGTTGCTGGATGGAATGTTCTGTAGATATCTGCCAAGTCCAGTTGGTCTAAAGTGTTGTTTAGATCTTATGTTTCTCTACTGATTCTTTGCCTAGATGATCTGTCCAATATTAAGAGTGAGTGTTCAGGTCCCCTGCTCTTATGGTATTAGTGCCTATCTCATTCTTTACGTCTAATAGTGTTTGCTTTATAACTCTGGCTGCTCTGATCTTGGGTGTGTATATATTTATGATTGTTATGTCTTCTTGATGGATAAATCCTTTTATCATTATATAGTGGCCTTATTTGTCTCCTTTTATGTTTTTTGGTTTAAAGTCTATTTTACCAGATATAAGAATAGCTGCTCCAGCTTATTTTTCATTTTTATTTGCATGGTATATCTTTTTGTGTCCTTTCACTCGTAGTCTATGTGTCTTTACAGGTGAGGTGAGACTCTTGAAGGCAGCATATAGTTGGGTCCACCTTTTAAATCCAGTCAGTCAGTCTGTGTCTTTTGAGTGGGGAATTTAATCCTTTTACATTGAGAGTTTTTATTGAAAAGTGTTGATTTACTCTTAGTATTTTATTGATTTTTGTTTGGATGTTTTAAGTATCTTTTGTTCCTTTCTCTCTGATTTACTGTTTGTCTTCTGTGTTTCTTGGTTTCTTGGGGGTGGTAGATAAACGTTTTTTCTCTTTATTGTTAGCATTTTTATTTTACTAGTAGGTTTTGATTTTCCTTGAGTGTTTATGGCAGTGGTGGTTGATTTTCAGGTACCAAACCTGGTACTCCCTTGAGAATTTCTTGTAGGGCTGGCTGGCAGTGTGGTAGTGAATAGTCACAGTTTATGTCTGTCTGAGAAATATACTATTTGTCCTTCATTTCGGAAGGATAGCATTGCTGGGTAAAGTATTCTTGGCTGGCAATCTTTGCCTGTTAGTATTTTGAATATATCATCCCATTCTTTTCTGGCTTTTAGGGATTGTGATGAAAAGTCTGACGTTAGTCTGATTGGGGCTGCCTTATAGGTGACTTGACACTTGTCTCACAGCTTTTAAGATTCTCTCTTTATCTTTGAGTTTTGCCAGTTTCACTATAACATGTCTTGGAGAGGACCTTTTTGGGTTGAATATGTTTGGGGATGTTTGAGCCTCCTGAATCTGAAGATCTGTGTCTTTCCCTATACCTGGGATGTTTTCTGCCATTATTTCATTGAATATATTTTCAATGACATTTTCTTTTTTGTCCCCTCTGGAATACCTATGATTAGGATATTTGAACACTTAAGGTTGTCTGTTATCTCTCTTAGATTTTCTTCAATGTTTTCAATTCTTTTTTCTTTTTTCTTTCTCTGCCTGTGTTATTTCAAACAGCCTATCTTCAAGGTCAGAAATTTTCTCTTCTGCTTGTTCTGCCCTGCTGGTTAAATTCTCAGTTGTGTTTTTTATTTCATTGAATGAATTCTTCAGCTCTACCAGCTCTTCTACATTCTTTTCCAGGGCATTGAATTCTTTGTACATTTCTTTTTTCAGGTCCTGTATACATTTTCTCATTTCATTGTGTTGTCTAATTGAGTTTTCTTATATCTTATTTAGTTTCCTTAGAATTATTGCTCAAAATTCCTTGTCAGTAATTTCAAGGACTTCCTGTTCTATAGGATCTAGAGCTTGAGAGTTATTAGTACCCTTTTGTCATGTACTTTTTTGATTTTTCATATTTCTGGTATCTTTTCTTTCATGTTTAGTCATTGTGGCAGGGGATGTCATGGTCCACTCGTTTGACCCCAATGTTTGGCTAGGATCCTGCCAGGACTGCCAATTTGGCACAGCTGCCTCTGTGCCTGTGGGCTGGAGCCTTGGGCCTCTCTGGGCCACAGGGACTGGGCTGGGAGAGTCTCTGTTCCAATGCAGGTGGCTTGGGGCACTGTGGACCTGGCAGCTTTAGGGCCTCTCTGGGCGGTGCACAGTGGCCTGGGGTGGGGATCCTGCAGTGGTGCCTACCTACTCCAACACGGGTGCCTCTGGGGAGCATATAGGCCTGGCAGCTCTCCAGGCCTCTCTGGGGGCCCTCTCTTGGCAGTGCGCACTGGTCTGAGCTGGGGTATCCTGCGGCAGTGCCTACATGTTCCAGCGTGGATTCCTTGGGGGAGTGCGTGGGCCTGGCAGCTCTCCAGGCCTCTCTGGGGGCCCTCTCTGGGAGGTGCACACTGGCCTGGTCTGGGGTGTCCCATGGCAGTGCCTACCTGCTCCGGTGTGGGTGCCTCAGGGAGTGTGCATGGGACTGGCAGCCTCTTTTTTATTGAAACATAATTGATTGTACATATTTTGAGGATACAGTGTTGACTATCATTATTTGTATACAATATGTGATGATCCAATCATTATTATTAGCATAGTCATTATTACAAATTATAATTATTCTTTGTGTCCCTTACCCAATTTCTCTTTAATCACCCCTCCCTCTCCCTTTCCCACCACTAGTAACTATAGATTTGTTCTCTCCTTCAGAAAGTTCAACATATTATGGTGGTCTCTTTGCCTTTTTTTATTCATTCTTTCTTTCTTTCTTTCTTTGCACCCACTTATGAGTGAGGATATGTGGTACTTATCTTTCTGTGTCTGGCTTATTTCACATAGCATAATTTTCTCCAAGCTCATCCATGTTGCTGCAAATGGCAAAATGTCATTATTTTTTAATGGCTGAGTAGTACTCCATTGTGTATATATACCACAATTTCCTTATCCAGTTGTCCGTTGATGGACATTAAGGTTGATTCCATAATTCAGCTATTGTAAATAGAGGTGTGATAAACATGGGAGCACAGTTATGACTTCTACATAATTATTTCCATTCCTTTAGGTATATACTCAGAAATGGGATTACTGGATCATATGGAACTTTTGTCTGCAGTTTGAGAAACTTCCATACTGTTTTCCATAATGGCTGTATTATTTTACAGTTCCATCAACAGTGTAGAAGAATTCCCGTTTATCCACATCTTCACAAGCATTGTTATTCTTGATCTCAGTGTAACTGGGTTGAGATGATATCTCAATGTGGTTCTGATTTGCATTTGCTGGATGATTAGTGATATTGAGCATTTTTTCATGTACCTATTGTTCATTAGTATGTCTTCCTTTGAAAAAGGTCGATTCAGCTCCTTTGCCCATTTTTAAATTGTGATTTTGTTGGATTTCATTCTACATTCTGGACATTAATCCCTGTCAGATATACATCTATATAGTTGGCAAATATGTTCTCCCATTCTGTAGGTTGTCTTTTTGCTGTGTTAATGTTTTCCTTTGCTGTGCAGAAGCTTTTTAGTTTGATATAATCCCATTTGATTTTTTTTTTTAAATTTTTTGAATCAAAATTGATTATACATATTTTGGGGGTTCAACACTGAGATATGTTGATCAAATCAATATTTCTAGCATATATATTGTTACAAATAGTAATTATTCTGTATGACCCTTGTCTCTCCCCATCCTCCTCTCCCTCCCCCTCCCCCATCTAATTATTCTAGATTTCTTCTCTCCTTCTGAAAGAATAATGGTTACTCTGTTGATTTGTTGCCTAGATGATCTATTCAATGCTGAGAGTTGTGGTTGTGTCCCAAACATTATCATAGAGCATATGCTTTTTCTGTCACTCTGAAATGGGCTCTTGGAGAGAGAGATCCTATTCTTTTCTTATCTCTGCTGGTGACTCTCCTTGTGTCAATGCACTCCAGTGGTTGGTGGACCATCTGCATGGTGGTTTTGGTGTCTAGCCATTTTCACAGCAGCCATGGTTATTGTGGTGTCTGTGGTGGGCCACCCACATGGAGGTGATGTTTTTGGCATGCTCCTTGGTGCTGGTGGTATGCCTGGTTGTGGGGAGTGTCTGGTCCCTGGCTTCATGCCTTGGGACTCTAGGCAAGCCCTGAGGCACTGGCATGGCATGCCAGGTTGTGAGATGGGGGTCCAGTTCCTGGCTCCATACCTCTGATCCCTGGGCAGGCCCTGAGGTGCTGGTGCAGTGTGCCTGGTTCTAGGAGGGTGGTCTGGTCCCTGGCTCCATACGTTGGGTCCCTGGGTGGGCCCCAAGGCACTGGCATTTTGTGCTTGGTTGTCAGAGGGGAATTCAGTCCCCTTCTCCATGGCTTGGGTCCCCAGATGGGCCCTGAGGTGCTGGCATGGTGTGCCTGTTGCGGGAGGGGGGTCTGGTCCCCAGCTCCATACCTCAGGTCACCAGATGGGCCCTAAGGCGCTGGCGCATTGTGACTGGTTGTGGGAGGGGTATCTGGTCCCCCTTTCCATGCCTCAGGTCCACGGGCAGGCCACGAGGCACTCGAACAGTGTGCCTGGTTGTGGGAGGGGAGTCTGGTCCCCTTATCCATGCCTTGGGTCCTCAGGTGGACCCTGAGGTGCTGGCATGGTGTGCCTGGTTGTGGGAGGGGTGTCCGGTCCCCAGCTCCATGACTCATGTCCCCTGGTGGGCCCAAAAGTGCTGTTGGTGTGCCTGGACTGGAACTAATTTTTTGCCCTTTGCTTACTTCTAAAATGGGGAACCTTCCTGTGGGAACCAGTATTTGAGCTGTGTGGTTGAGTTAAATTGCTGCTTTGCTGCTGTTTCCCTATGGAAGGCTTTTTGTGCAGCTTAGGGTTTAATGGTTGACCTTACAGGTAATTCTGGCTCTCCAGAGACCATGTGCACCTGGGTTGTGTAGAAACTCTGATCTTGGCCTGAGTTTTTTCATCAAACTGCACCCCATGCAATTCTGCATTCCCAACCAGTCTCTTCTGAGTGGTCCTGCACTGATTCGGGGGTGGATTGGCTGTCCTTGTTGTGTCCCAGTGTTCTCCCATTGGGCCCATCTCCCCCACTGCCCATGCTCCAAACACTTCCCATGGGACAGGCACTGCACAGGTTTCTTGCGATGACTCACCAGCCTCTGAATGGCTCCCCTTTTACAGCTGTTCTGGCTTCTTGCTCCTGCATGGGTCCACGGGAACCCTATTAGTGGTCCTGCTGTCCTGGGGCCAACAAGGCTCTCTTCTCCCCTTCCACCTCCATGTAACTCCATCTGAAGGGCACAGCTGCGGCTTCTGCAGGCTCCTACTGCATGTGCTCAGCAGCTGGAGCCTTAAAAGCGGCCATGGCCCGAAATGCTCAGAGCAGTTTTTTCTTTCTCTTAATGCTTTCTCCCACCTTTGTGAACTCTGTAGGTCTCTCCTTCTCTTCCCCTGAGCTCCAGTGGCCCTAGCTTGGATGATGTTACATTTTTATAGTTGTAAGTTGGTTGATTTGTGGGAGAGAGTGACGCTGAGGACCATCTATTCTGCCATCTTGACCAGAACTCTTATTTTTTATTCTGTTTCTTGTGCTTTGGGGGTCTTATTCATAAAGTCTTTACCCAGCCATACTTCCTGGAGTATTCCCCTATGTTTTCTTTTAGTAATTTTATGGTTTCAGGTCATATATTTAAGTCTTTAATCCATTTTGACTTGATTATTGTATATGTTGAGAGATACAGGTCTTCTCTCATTCTTCTGCATATAGATGTACAGTTTTCCCAGCACAATTTATTGAAGAGGCAGTCTTTTCCCCATTATATGTCCTTGCTACTTTTGTCAAAGAACACTATGCTATAAACATGTGAGTTGATTTCCAGGTTCTCTATTCTGTTCCCTTGGTCCAAGGGTTTCTTTTTATGCTAGTATCATGCTGTTTTGGTTACTATAGCTTTGTAATACAATTTGAAGTGGGATAGTGTTATGCTCCTGGCTTGCCCCCACGCCCCTAAGAATTGATTTGGCTATTCATGGTCTTTTGCTGTTCCATACAAATGTTAGGATTGTTTTTTCTATTTCTGTGAAGAATGACTGGTATTTTGATGGGGATTGCATAGAATCTGTAGATAGCTTTGGGTAGAATGTGTTTTGTAGCTCTTGTAGAGATATTTTACCTCCTTGGCTAAATTGAGGCCTAAAGTTTTTTTTTTTCTGATGACTCTTTTAAATGTGCTTGCTTTTTTGATTTCTTTTTATGTTAGTTTATTATTGGAATATAACAACACTACTTATTTCTGAGTGTTGATGTTGTATCCTATAACATTACTGAAATAGTTTATTAGGTCTAAGAGGTTTTTGGTAGTCTTTAGTTTTTTTCTCTATATAGGATCATGTCATCTGCAAACAGGGATAGTTTGACTTCGTATTTTCACATCTGGATGCCCTTTATTTCTTTCTATTGTCTGATTGCTCTGCCTAGTACTTCCTATACTATGGTGAATAGGAGTGGTGGAGAGTGAGCATCCTTGTCTTTTTCCTCTTCTTAAAAGGAAAGCTTTTAGCTTTTCCTCATTCAGAATGATACTGGTGGTGGGTTTGTCATATATGGCTTTTATTGTCTTGAAATACCTTTCTTCCATACTTAATTTGTTGAGAGCCTTTGAAGGGATCTTGAATTTTGTTAATTGCTTTTTCTGTATCTACTTAGATAATCATAAAGCTTTGTCCTTGATTTTGTTGGTGTGGTGTATCACATTCTTTGACTTGCATATGTTGAATCATCCTTGCACCCCTGGGATGAATCCTACTTGATCCAGGTGCATAATTTTTTTGATGTCTTGTTATTTTCTGATTGCTGATATTTTTTTGAAGATTTTTGCATCTGTGTTCATCAGAGATATTGGACTGTAGTTTTATTTTTTTGTTGTTATCTTTATCGGTTTTGGTAGTGGGAGAGTGGCCTCTGTTTCAATCAAGAATTGGTATTAATTCCTCTCTAACATTTGATAGGATTCATCAGTAAAGTCCTGGGCTTTTCTTCGTTTGGAGATTGCTGGTTACTGCTTTAATCTTGTTACTTGTTATTAGTCTGTTCAGGTTTTCTGTTTCTTCTTTGTTCAGTCTTGGTAGTTTGTATGTGTTCAGAAATTTATCCATTTCTTCCAGGTTTCCATGTTCATTGGCATACAGTTTTTTACTACTCTTTCATGATTCTTTATATTTCTGTGGTATTGGTTGGAATGTCTCCTTTTCAATTTCTAATTTTTGTTATTTGGGCCTTCTCTCTTCTTCTTCTTCTTTTTGTTAACCTAAGTAATGGTTTTTGTACTTTATTTATCTTCTCAAAAAAAACCCAACTTTCGTTTCATTATTCTTTTGTATCATATTTTGAGTCTCTATTTCATTTAGTTCTGCTCTGATTTTAATTATTTCTTTACATGTACTAATTTTGGGATTGGACTGCTCTTGTTTTTCTAGTTTGTTGAGGAGTAGCATTAGGTTGTTTATCTGAAATATTTTTATCCTTTTTTTGTAAGTGTTTATTGCAATAAACTTCCCTCTTAGTACTTCTTTGACTGTATCCCACAGGTTTTGATATGATGTGCCCTTATTTTCATTAGTTTCAAGAAATTTTTGATTTCCTATTTAATTTCTTCTTGGATCCAAAAGTCATTCAGGATCCTGCTGTTTAATTTCCAAGTATTTGTACGGTTTCCAAAGTTTGGCTTGCTATTGATTTCCAGTTTTAATCTGCTGTGTTCTGAAAAGATATTTGAAATGTTCAATTTCTTTAAAAAAAAAAACATTTTATTTATTGAATCAAAATCCATTATACATATGTTTTTGGGTTGAACATTGAGGTATGTTAATCAAATCAATATTACTAGCATATATTGTTAGTAATTACCCCCTCTAATTACCCTCGTTTTCTTCTCTCTTTCTGAAAAAATAATGGTTACTCTATTAATTTGTTGAGTAGATGATCTGTCCAATGCTGAGAGATGTGATCAGGTCCCCCAATATTATCGTAGAGCAGATGCTTCTTCTGTCACTCTGAAATGAGCTTTATGGAGAGAGACATCTTCTTCTTTTCTTTATCTCTTCTGGTGACTCTCCTTGTGTCAATGCACTCCAGTGGTTGGCAGAGCATCTGCATGACAGTGTGGTGTCTAGCCACTTTCCTGGCAGCTATGGTTATTGTGGTGGCTGTTGTGGGCCACCCACATGGAGGTGATGTTTTGACATGCTCCTTGGTCCTGGTGGTGTGCTTGGTTGTGTGTTGTGTTTGGTCCCCTTCTCCATACCCTGGTACTCCAGGTGAGCCCCAAGGCACTGGCGCAGTGTGCCTGGTTGTGGGAGGGCTGTCTGGTCCCCTTCTCCATACCCTGGGTCCCCTGGTGGGCCTCAAGACACTGGCACAGTGTGGCTGGTTATGGGAGGGTGGTCTGGTCCCCTTCTCCATGCCCCAGGTCCCCAGGCAGGCCCCAAGGCACTGGTACAGTGTGCCTGGTTGTGGAAGAGCAGTCCAGTCCCCTTCGCCATGCCCCAGGTCCCTGGGCAGGCCCTGAGGCACTGCTGTAGTGTGTATGGTTGTGGGAGGATGGTCCAGTCCCCTTCTCCATGCCCCAGGTCCCTGGACAGGCCCTCAGTCACTGGTGTGGCATACCTGGTTGTGGGAGTGGGGTCTGGTCCCTGGATCCATGCCTTGGGTCACTGGGTGGGGTTTGAGGCACTGGCTCAGTGTGCCTGGTTGTGGGAGGGGTGTCCAGTCCCCTTCTCCATGCCCTGAAACCTTGGATGGGCCCTGAGGAGCTGGCATGGTGTGCCTGGTTGTGAGAGGGTGGTCCATCCCCCTCTCCATGCCCTGGGTCCCTGGGAGGGCCCCAAGATGCTGGTGCAGTGTGCCTGGTTGTGGGAGGGTGGTCCAATCCCTTCATCCATGCACTAGGTACCCAGGCAGATCCTAAGGCACTGGTGCAGTGTGCCTGGTTTTGGGAGGGGGTTCTGGTCTCTTCCTCCTTGCTCTGGGTCCCTAGGCAGGCCCCAAGGTGCTGGTGTGGTTTGCCTGGTTGTGGGATGGGGTTCTGGTCTCTTCCTTCATGCCCTGGGTCCCCAGGCAGGCCCCAAGACACTGGTGTGGCATGCCTGGTGGGAGTGGGGTCTGGTCCCCAGCTCCATGTCTCAGGTCACTGGGCAGGCACCGAGGTGCTGGATCAGTGTGCCTGATTCTAGGAGGGGGGTCTGGTCCCCTTCTCTACGCCCCGGGACACTGGGTGGGCCCGGAGGTGCTGGCATGGTGTGCCTGGTTGTGGGTGGCCAGTCTGGTCCCCTTCTCCATGCCCCATGTCTCCAGGCAGGCCCTGAGTTGCTGACATGGTGTGCCTGGTTGTGAGAGGGGGGACTGGTCCCCTTATCCATGCCCCAGGTCCCTGGGTGGGCCCCAAGGTCCCAAGTTTCATCAAACTGCATCCCACACAATTCTGCTTTCCTGACCAGTCTCCTCTGAGTGGTCCTGCGTTGACTCGGGGGTGGATCGGCTGTTCTTGCTGTATCCCAGTGTCCTCCTGGTAGGCCCATCTCCCCCACCACCCATACTCCAAACACTTCACATGGGACAGGCCCTGCACTGGTTCCTTATGATGACTCACCGGCCTCTGAATGGCTCCCTTTTTCCAGTTGTTCTGGCTCCTCACTCCTGTGTGGGTCCACGGGAACCCTATTAGTGGTCTTGCTGCCCTAGGGGCTGCCAAGGCCCTTTCCTCCCCTGCCACCTCCGAGTAACTCCATCTGAAGGGCACAGCTGCAGCTTCTGCTGGCTCCTGCTCCATGGGCTCATCAGCTCGAGCCTTAAAGCAGCAGTGGCCTGAAACACTCAGAGCAGTTTTTCTTTCTCTCATCATGTTTTCTCCCATCTTCATGAACTCCTTAGGTCTCTCCTCCTTTTCCCCTGAGCTCCAGAAGCCCCAGCTTTGCTGATGTTACATTTTCATAGTTGTAAATCGGTTGATTTGTGGGAGAGAGTGACGCTGGGGACCATCTATTCTACCATCTTGACCAGAAGTTGAAATGTTCAATTTCTTAAAATTTGTTGAGACTTTACTTGTGACCTAACATGTGGTCTATCCTGGAGAATGTTCCATGTGCTGATGAGAAAAACGTACATTCTGTAGTTGTTGGATGAAATTTTCTGTAGATATCTGTCAGATCCAATTGTTCTAGTTTGTAGCTTAAATCTTGTGTTTCTCTGTTGATTTGCTGCCTAGATGTTCTGTCTGATGCTGAGAGAGGGGTGTTCAAGTCCCCAAGTATTATCATATTGGATTCTATCTCTTTAGGTCTAATAGTATATATCTGATCTAATAATATATATCTGGGAGCTCTGGTGTTGGGTGCATACATATTTATGAATGTTATGTCCTGTTGCTGGATAGATCCTTTTATCATTATATAGTGTCCTTCAATGTCTCTTTTTAAGGTTTTTGGTTTAAAGTCTATTTTATCTCATAAAAGAATAGCTACTCCTGCTCATTTTTGGTTTCCATTTGCATGGTATACATTTTTCCATCCTTTCACTTTTAGTTTGTGTGTGTCTTTGTAGCTGAGGTGAGTCTCTTGAAGACAGCATATAGTTGGCGGTAGGTTTTTAACCCCATCAGTCAGTCTGTATCTTTTGAATGGGAAGTTTAATCCATTTACACTTGGGATTGTCATTGCAGGTATTGTCTTACTCCTGCCATTTTATTGCTTTCTGTTTAGATATTTTAAATATCTTTTGTTCCTTTCTTCCCTTTTCATTATTATTTGTCTTCAAAGTTTGTTGTTTTTTTTGAGGTAGTAAGATTTGGTTTATTTCTCTTTCTTCTTTGCATTTTTGTTTTACCACTGGGTTTTGCCTATTTGTGATAGTGATTATCATTTTTCGGATTCCAGATGAAGTACTCCCTTGAGAATTTCTTGCAGGGCTGGCCATGTGTTGGTGAGTTCCTGAAGTTTTTGTTTGTCTGGAAAATATACCATTTCTTCCTCATTTCTGAAAGATACTCTTGCTGGCTGTAGTCTTCTTGGCTGGCGAAATTTTCTTTTAGTATTTTGAATATATCATCCCATTTTCATCTGTCCTGTAGGGTTTCAGGTGAAAATCTGTTGTTAGTCTAATGGGAGTTCCTTCAATGGTGACTAGACACTGCTTTTTGGATTCTCTCTTTGTCTTCAAACTTTGACAGTTTGCCTTTAACATGTCTCAGAGAGGATATTTTTGTGTTGAATCTGTTTGGCGATCTTTGAATCTCCTGGATCTGAAGGTTTATGTCTTTCACTATACCTGGGTAGTTTTCCATTATTATTTCATTGAATAGGTGTTCCATATATTTTCTTTTCACCTTCCCTTCTGGAAAACTCATAATTCAGATGTTTGGCACTTAATGTTGTCTGCTAGGTCTCTTTGATTTTCTTCATTTTTATAATTATTTTTTCTTTCTTTCTTTCTTTTTTTTGGGGGGGGTCTGCCTGGGTTATCTTGAAAAAAACTATTTTCAAGATCTGAAATTCATTCTTCTTAATGCTTGTTTAACCTGCTGCTTAAGCTGTCAGCTGTGTTTTTTATTTCATTGAATGAATCCTTAAGGTCCAGGAGTTCTGCTATGTTCTTTTTTAAGGTATTAATCTCCTTGTAAATTTCATCCTTCATATCCTGGACTTTTTTTCTCATTTTACTGTGTTTTCTAATTGAATATTCTCTTATCTTTTTGAATTTTCTTAAGATTATTGCTCAGAATTCCTTTCCAGTCATTTCAAGGGATCCTGCTATATTGTGTCTGGTATTTGAGAATTACTGTATTTTGTCATTAGTGTTGTATTTTTTTATTGAGTCCTATTTCTATTATCTCTATGTTGCTGTCTGTTCATCTGGTAGAGAAGTTTCTTCTATCACTCTGGAGTTTGCTTTGAGAAGGAAGACTTTCTCCTCTCTTCACAGGCTCTGCTAGTGACTCTCCTTGTGCTAATGTGGTTGAGTGTGCTGCTGGCTGCCTGTAGGGTCCTCCTGGCTGCTGTTGTGGCACTGAGCCTTTGCAGCAGTAGTAGCTGTGGTGGTGGCTGTGGTGAACCACCTACACATAAACAGAGTTGTGGCATGATCTTGCCTTCTGTTCATGTGATGGGAGGCTGCCAAGGGCTTTGCCTGTGTCCCCAATCATGGGAGGCTCTCAATGCCTTCTGTTTGGGCATTGAGAAAGCTGCCAGTGGCTTCTCATAGTCTTCTAATTTATTTGGATCATTTCATCAGTCTCATTAGAGCCATATGAGATAGACAGTATTATTATCCCTTTAAGAATGAAATCTAATATACAAAGAGAAGTAACTTTTTCAAGGGCATATGGCTAATAGATAGTAGAATGGACTTTTAATCCAGGCCATTCATCTGTTTCTTGAGCTTGGGCTTTCAAATACTACTGGCCAAAGGGAGAAAGTAATAAGGAAAAACATTTTCTACTTATGTGGTATAATTATAAAGAGTAGCCAAGAAATATTTACTGTCAAAGTTAAGAGAGTAGTGAACTCCAGTGGAGAAGGATGCGGATGTAAATAGGGAGGGGCACATGAAGCATTTTTTTAGGTGTTAGCATTGTTCTATTTCTTGACTTGCTAGTGGTTACACAAGTGTTTTCCTTCATACTTATTTATTACATGCTACTCTTATGTTTTATGTTCTTTTCTATATGTATAATATAAATAATTTTTAAGTTAAGTAAAACCTCAAGATGGTACTACCCATGTCTGTTTTTATGTCTTGTTTTTGCTTATTGTGCTGAAGACCAATCCCAGGCCTTTTTATGCCTGTGGTCATCTTCTGAGGTACACCTTGGACAACAGGATTCCTAGGACAAGAGGCATCCAATCCAAGTCCTCAGTCTAGTCAAAGACAAGAGTTCAGTGGTAGCTTGTCTTCTAGTGATATACCTCTTCAGCCAAATAGCAGTAGTCGTCACTGGGGACAAGAGTGCTACAGAGGTGAACCTTTACAGAATAGACAGTGGTTATAGGAATGTCTGAGGGCTAAGGCCATGCTTCCTGAGCCCATGAAATGGGTCCTGAGGACTTGGAAACTCTGAGTGTCCAGGGGGTGGGCAAGCAAGCATGTTAGCTCTATTAATTTTTCTTTTACCTCATCCCTTTCTTTCCTCCACAAAAGTAACTTGCCTTTCATCCAATTTATGCCCTCATCATTACACATCTTCTCATCACAGATAGTGACTTAGGAATATAGAATCACAGAGGTAGAAGGGCCCTTAAATTTCAACCACTCCTTCCACTTTTAAAGAAAAAAAATACTTATTTGACAAAATGATATGCATAAGCCTAATATATTAAACACATAAAATCAGACCCCTCTTTAAACTTTCTTTTCTGGTCTCCATGTTCTGCAAAGCACCTCTCAGGAACATCAAAACACACTTTAAAAATCACTGTTCTAATCCACCCCTCACCATCTAATATATAGGGAAATTGATGCCTAGAGAATAGAAGGGGCTTGCCTGAGACCACACAGGGTATCAGTGGTAAAACTGAGACTAGAGCCAAAAGTAATATTGAGAGCATGACTATCCCCATCCTAGAAAAAGAACATTATGGTAACTTCCAGAAACACAATAGAAATGTTATATATATATATTTTTATATTATAAATGTAACTGTGAAAAATAACAAAAAATACTACTTGATACAGCAAAATGTAAGAAGAGCAAAAGTTTCAAAATAATAAAAGTGATTAGGATTAAATTTAACAAAGGAAGCTAAAGGCATGTACACTGAAAAATACAAAACGTTGAAAGAAATTAAAGAAAACACAACTAAATAGAAAGACATTTTGCATTCATGAATTGGAAGGCTTAATATTGTTAAAATGTCAGTACTACACAAAACGATCTACAGTAACAATGCAATCCCTATCAAGATGCCAAAGATATTTTTTTGCAATAATAGAAAGGCCCATCCAAAACTTTATATGGAGTCTCGAGGAACCCCAAACAGCCAAAACAAACTTGAAGGAGAACAAAATTGGAAAACTTGCACTACCTGATTTCAAAAATTACTGCAAAGATACAGTAATCAAACAGTGTGGTACTGAATAGGTATATGGATACACATATAAATTATGAACTACAATTGAGAATCCAGAAATAAACCCATGTATATCTGGCCATTGATTTTGACAAGGCTACCAAGACCTTTCAGTGGGAAAGCAGAGTCTTTTGAACAAATGGTGCTGAGATAAGCACACAGCTACATGCAAAAGAATGAAAATGGTCCCCTACCTCACATCATGTACAAACATTAACTCAAAATAGACCAAAGACCAAAATGTAAGAGCTAAAATTGTGAAGTTCTTAAAAGAAAACACCGGAGTAAATCTTTATGAACTTGGGTTTGGCAATAGCTTATTAGGTATGACATCCAAAGCACAAGCATTAAAAGAAAAAATAGATAAACTGGAATTTATCAAAATTAAAAACTTTTTTGCCTCAAAGAACAGTATCAAGAAAGTAACAAGGCAGTTTACAGAATGGAAGAAAATATTTACAAGCGATATATCTGTAAGACCCTAGTATTCAGAATATATAGGCAACTCTCGCAATTCAACAAACAACCCAATTAAAAATGGGCAAAGGCACCTGGAGGCAGGCAGGGGAGCATGCATGGGATCCTGGGGCTGTGGCCATGGGCAACCAACCCCTCTGCCCAGAGGGAGGCAAAAGGGCATGCCTGGGGTCCCAAGGCAGGAGCTGACGGCAGACTCCTCTGCTTGGAAGCAGGCAGGAGAGCACATTTGGAGTCCTGGAGCAGGGGCTGAGGGCAGCCCACTCTGCCCAGAAGCAGACAAGAGAGCACACCAAGGTTCCTAAGGCAGGGGTTGATGGTGGCCACCTCTGGGCACAAGCAGGCAAAAGAGCATGCCCAGGGTCCTAAAGTGGGGGCCAAGAGTGGCCCTCTTTGCCCAAAAGCAGGCAAGGAACACACCAAAAACACCTCTTCTACATGGGAGTTTCACAACAGCCACCACCACAGCTACTGCTGCTGCACGTATGGCTCACCACCACTGTAGCAGCTAGGAACACCCTGCAGGCAGCCCACTGCATACCCAACTGCTTCAACACAAGGAGAGTCACCAGTGGTGATGAGAAAAAGAAGAGGATGTGTTCCTCCTCAAAGCACACTCCACAGTAATAGACGAAACAACTGCTCTACCAGATGACCAGATATAAACTTAGAGATACCAGAAATATGACTAAATAAGAAAATATGACATGACCAAAGGAATGCAGTAATTCTCCAGTGCCAGACCCAATACAAGAAGATCCCTTGAAATGACTGAAAATGAATTCTTAGCAGCAATCTTAAGGAAACTCAAAGAGATAAGAGAAGACTCAATTAGAAAACACAGCAAAACTAGAAGAAAATCCAGGATATGAAGGAGAAAATTTACAGAGATTAATACCTTAAAAAAGAAGGTAGCAGAACTCTTAGAATTGAAAGATTCACACAACGACAACAACAAAAACAAACAAAACAAAACAAAACAAACAAACAAAAAAACACACAGCTGATATATTAAGCAGCAAGCCAGAACAAGCAGAAGAAAGAATTTCCAATCTTGAGGATAGTCCCTTCAAAATAACCCAGGCAGACAGAAAATAAAAAAGAGAGAGACAGAGGAAAAAAAACATTAAAAATTTTTTAAGAAAACCCAGGAGACCTAGCAGAAAACCTTAAGCACACCAGCATTCAAATCATGGAAATTCCAGAAGAAGAGGAGAAAGGAAATGGCATGGCAAACATATTCGATGAAATAATAATGGAAAACTTCCCAGGTATAGGGAGAGACATGGACCTTCAGATCCAGGAGGCTCAAAGATCCCAAAACAGATTCAATCCATAAAGATCCTCTCTGAGACACATTATAGTTAAACTGTCAAAGCTCACAGACAAAGAGAGAATCTTAAAAGAAGCAAGAGAAAAGCATCAAGTCACCTATAAGGAGTGCCTCCATCAGGCTAACAGCAAACTCTTAACAGAAACTCTATGGGCCAGAAGAAAATGGGATGATATATTCAAAAAACTAAAAGAAAAAAACCCTGCCAGTCAAGAATACTATGCCCAGCAAAGCTATCCTTCAGAAATGAGGAAAAAACAGTGTATTTCTTGGACAAACAAAAACTGTGGGAGTTCACCACCACATTGCCAGCCCTGCAAGAAATTCTCAAGGGAGTCCAGCATGTGGAAATCAAAAAACAAAAACCACTACCACAAATACACAAGAAAGAACAAAAATCACTGGTAAAACACAAATGCAAATGAGACAGAAATATAAAAGTAAACCTTACCATCTCAAAAAACAAACAAAAATTGAAGATGAATAATAAAAAAGGAAAAAAGGAACAAAAGATATTCAAAACATCTAAACAAAAAGTGATAAAATGGCAGGAGTAAGGCAATACCTCTCAATAACAAACCTAAATGTAAATAGATTAAACTCACCAGTCAAAAGACAAAGACTGATGGATTCAATTAAAAAGAAAGACCTAATGGTATGCTGTCTTCAAGAGACTCACCTCACCTGTAAAGACACACACAGACTAATAGTAAAGGGATGGCAATAGATATACCACAAAAATGGAAAGTGAAAACTAGCAGTTGTAGTTATTTCTCTATCTGATAATATAGACTTCAAACTAAAAACCATGTAAAGAGACAAAGAAGGCCACTATATAAAGATAAAGGGAGCTATCCAGCAAGAAGACATAAAATCATAAATATAATTGCACTCAACACTGGAAGATCCAGATATGTAAGGTGAATGCTATTGGACCTAAAAAAGAGGTAGTCCAGAAATACGGTTATAGTGGGGGACCCATGCACCTCTCTGTCAGCACTGGTCAGATATCCAGGCAACAAATCAACAGAGAAAAATAGGATTTAAACTATAGTTTAGACCAATAAGACAGATATCTACAGAACATTTCATCAAAGAACCACATAATATACATTCTTGTCACCAGTACATGGAATACTATCCATGATAGACCACGTTATGTCACAAATCCAATCTCAACAAATTTAAAAAATTAGAAACCATCTCAAGTATCTTTTCAGAAAATAATAGGTTAAAACTAGAAATTAATAACAAGTGAAACTCAGAACACTATACAAATATACAGAAATTAAACAACAGGGTCTTGAATGACTAATGGGTCCAAGAAGAAATTAAACAGAAAATCAAAAAAATTTCTTGAAACCAATGAAAATAAAGACACATCATATCAAAACCTGTGGGATATTGCAAAAGTAGTATTAAGAGGGAATTTATTGCAATACATGTTTAGATCAAAAGAATAGAAAGATTTCAAATAAACAACCTAACACTACATCTCAAAGAACTAGAAAAACAAGAACAATCTAATCCCAAAGCTAGCAGACCAAAAGAAATAATTAAGATCAGAGCAGAATTAAATAACATAGAGACCAAAAACCAGACAACAATACAGCAACAGTAAAAGAAAACAACAGGTCTATATCTCTGATAAACACAGATGAGAAAATCCTTGACAAAATATTAGCAATCAAAATACAGCAACGCATCAAAAAACTTACACACCATGATCCAGTGGCATTTATCCCAGGAAGACAAGGATCATCATTCATCATACATAAGTCAATAAATGGTAAACACCACATTAATGACATCAAGGAAAAAAACATATGATTATCTCAATAGACACAGAAAAAGCATTCAAAAAAATTCAATATCCCTTCATGAAAAAGACTCGTAGCAAATTAGGTATAGAGGGAAATTACTTCAAAACAATAAAAGCAATATTCAACAAAACCACCACCAATATCATCCCAAATGGGGATGAGACAAAAGCTTTTCCCTTAAGAACAGGAAAAAGACTATGATTCCCACTATCACCACTCTTATTTAACATAGTATTAGAGGTACTAACCAGCACAATCAGGCAAGAGAAAGAAATAAAGAGCATTCAGATTTCAAAAGACAAATTCAAACTGTGCCCGTTTGCAGATGTCATGATCCTATACATAGAAGAACCTAAAGACTCTACCCAAAACTCTTAGAGCTGAAAAGTAGTTTCAGCAATGTTGCAGGATACAAAATCAACATGCAAAAATCAGTAGTGTTCTAATACTCCAATAACTAAGCAGCAGAAAAAAAAATCAAGAAAAGTAGGAATCAATTTAACCAAGAAGGTGAACAATCTCTACAGTGATAACTACAAATCACTGCTGAAAGAATTTAAAGAGGACACTAAAAGGAGGAAAGACATTCCATGCTCTTAAACTGGAAGAATTACACTTGTGAGAATGTCTATACTACCCAAAGCAATCTACAGATTAAATGCAATCCCTGTCTAAATAGCAATGGCATTCTTCACAGAAATAGAAAAAACAAAATCCTAACATTAATACATAATAACAGAAGACACTGGGTGGACAAAGCAATCCTGAGCAAATATAAACAAACGAACAAACAAACAAACAAATAAATAAATAAAGCCAGAGTCATAATACTACCTGACTTCAAATTATATTACAAAGCTATAGTAACCAAAACAGCATGGTACTGGCATAAGACAGACACTTAGGCCAATGGAACAGAGTAGAGAACCCAAAAATCAACTCAGGTTGTTGCGGCCAACTGATCTTTGACAAGGGCAACAGGAACATACACCTTGGGAAAAGGACTGACTCTCCATTAAGTGGTTCTGGGAAAACTGGACATCTACATGTAGAAGAATAAAACTAGAGCTGTACCTCTCACCATACATCAAAATCAACTCAAAATGGATTAAGGACTTTTATGTAAGACCTGAAACTATAATACTACTAAAATAAAACTGTGGGGAAACACTTCAGAAAGTAATATTGGGCAAAGACTTTATGGATAAGACCCCTAAAGCACTGGCAACAATATCAAACCAAAAAGCTTCTGACCAGCGAAGAAAACTGTTACAAGAGTGAAAAGTCAACCTACAGTATGTGAGAAAATATTCACAAGCTACGCATCCAATAAGGGATTAATACCCAGAATATACAAGGAACTCAAACAACTTAACAGTAAAAAAGCAGGTGACCCCATTAAAAAAATGGGCAAAGAGGTTGAATAGGCATTTCTCAAAGGAAAATACACAAATGGCCAACACCTTGAAAAATGCTCAGCATCACTAAGCATCAGGTAAATGTAAATCAAAACCACACTGAAATATCATTTTACTCCAGTTAGAATGGCCATTATAAAAACGGTAGAGAACCACAAATGCTGGTGAGGATACAAAGAAAGGGGAACCCTCCTACACCCTTTGTGGTACTATAAATTAGTGGAGCCATTATGGAAATCAGTATGGATGTTACTCAGACAACCATATATAGAACTACCCTACGATCCAGCAATCTCACTAGTGGGTGTACACCCAAAGGAACGGAAATCATCATGTTGAAGGAATGCCTACACTCCTGTGTTTACTGCAGTTTTATTTACAATGTAAATGTCCATCAACAGAGGACTGGGTAAAGAAAATGTGGTATATATGTGCAGTGGATTACTAATCTGCCATAAAAAAGAATGCAATTCTGTTATTCACAGCAACATGAATAAACTTAGAGAAAATTAAGTGATATAAGCCAGGCACAGATAGAGAAATATTATATGTCCTCACTCATAAGTGGGAGCTAAAATAAAAAGCAAATAAGCAAAAATTGTGGTATAACAATCAAAGTAATTTGTTGAACTTTCAAAAGGAGAGAACAGATGTGAGGTCACATGTATGGGAAAGGAGGATGGGGAGGGGGGGTCAGTGAGAAATTGGTAAAGGGCAAAAAAATTGATTATATCATGTAATGATAAATACAGTAATTATCCTGGTTTGAGGATCACATGTTGCTCACAGATATTGATATTCAACCTTGTACCCCACAGATATATACAATCAATTATGTTTCAGTTAAAAATAAATTTTAAAAATAAGACTTCAAAAAATAAAATGGTGAGTTTTATGGTAGGCTAACTATATTTCAACAAATATGTTAATAAATAAGCAGAGCTATTGAGATGTGACTTTTGAGATTATTAAGCTTGTAATCCATACCACACAGAGAATATACTTTCTTTTTGAGCACACATGGAGTGTTTATCAAAAAACACCCCACTTATTAAACTACAAAGGAATCCTCAATAAATTTGAAAGAATCAATAAAATACAAGATATATGGGATCAACATACAACCAATAAAATTTTAAAAATTACAACAGAATCCTACAAGTATGGAAATTAATTCTCGTATTAAATAACTTTTGGTTCAAAAATAAAGAAATTTGTAGAACCCTGTAACAAAAAACTACATTAAAAAATTTGTGGGACACAGCTGATGGAGTTTGGTCTGTTGTCCCCAGCAAAACTCATATGGAAATCTGATCCCCAATGTGGCAGTGCTGGAAACTGATTGAGTCATGGGGGCGGATCCCTCATGAATGGATTAATGCTCTCCCTGGGGGTGGGGGGATTAATGGGTGAGTTCTTGCTCTATTAGTTCCTGTGAGAGCTCATTGCTTAAAAAGACCCTGGCACCTTCTCTCTCTCTCTTGCTTCCTCTCGCCATGTGATCTACCTGTATCCACCGACTGCCCGCTGCTTTCTGCCATGAACAGAAGCATCCTGAGGCCTATGCCAGATGCAGCTGTCCCAGAATCATAAGCCAAATCAATCTCCCTTCTTTATAAATTACCCAGTCTCAGGTATTCTGTTATAGCAGCACAAAATGGACTAATATAACAGCTAAAACATTAGAAACTGTTATATTTTTAAATACATTTCTCAGGAGAATGTTTTTAAATAAATTATCTTAATACAGTACAGTTGTACTTATTGAAATGAGGGTGACAAACAGTGAAATACATAAATATGAAGTTTTCAAAATTGCTCTCTTGCTCATGCCATTTTTGCCATGTGAAGTATCATGTGTGGTCATGGAACTCTGTAGAGAGTCCCAACCAAGAAGACCCTCACCAGATTTTCTCCCTGGGCCTTGGACTTCCCAGCCTCTAAAACTGTATTCCCAGCTCCATGGAGGCTTCTGCAGTGAAGACAGGACAGTTCTAATGGAGCAGAGCCTCACCATATTTGGAGATGGTCCTGGCCTTGATCGAGAGTTTGACAGACTGAGGCTCAGGATCTGTCTCTTAGTACTAGGTGGCCTCAGATACTCTTTAGACCCCTCAGTCTTTCATGTCCCCTCATCAACTGGGAGAATAACACAAAGTGCTGAGTGTTGTGGGGACTAAAGAGATGTGTGTGAGGTGCCCAGCCATAATGGGAACACAGAAAATATCTGTTGCTGTGGGAAGAAGACTTCCAGAGGGCATGATCACTGCTAACATACTAGGGAGAAATGAAAGCTAGGCTGGAACACTCTGAGGAGTTTCTTCCTGGGTTTTTGTGGAGTTTCCCTGAACTTCTCCTTGACTCCTTTGCCATGACTCTCATTCAAAAAAATGGGAAGTCAGCTGCTTTTCCAAATTGGGGTAGAAATACTCCACCCCAAAGCCTATTGGAGACCTTTCACCAAGCCAAACCTTTCTCCCACTGCCCAAGCACATGTGCCCCTCTTGAGATCCCAAATTAGTGAGCTTCAGTTTCCACGTCTGTAAAATAAGGATGCTAATGCTTGTTTCTCAAAGGATTGAAAGAATAAGTGCTATTATGTATGTAAAACTCAATGAATATTAACCATTGTTATCTGGAACTTCTTTATCCCTTTTTTTTTTTTTTCCATTTTGTCTTTTTTACTGACCGGCAACGGGATCGCAACCCTCGGTGCTGCGCCTGCACCGCGCTCAGCCAGTGAGCGGGAACCGCTCTCCACATGGGATCCGAACCCTCGGCAGGAGTGCCACCGCACTCCCAAGCAGCATACTCTCCAGTGCGCCACCGGGCCGGCCCTTCTTTATCCCTTTTAAGTCTTCCCTCAAAAGTTATTTTCAAGGCAGGAGCCAAAGACAATATCCTCTGCTTGGAAGCAGACAAGAGAGCATGTCTGGGGTCCTAGTCAGGAGCTGAGGACAGCACCCTTTGCTCAGAAGCAGGCAAGAGAACATGCCAAAAACACCACTTCCTCATGGGTGGCCCACTACAGCCATTGCCACAGACATGGCTGCTGAAAATGTGGCTTGACACCATAGCAGGAGCAACAGCCACCATGCAGGTGGCCTGCAAGACACTCAACTGCATCGATACAAGGAGATTCAAGAGAGTGGAGACTGGAAAAAAGAGGATATCTCTTTCCCCAAAGCCCACTCGAGAGTAACAGAAGAAGCAACTGCTCTACCAGGTGACCAGACATCAACATAGTGATACAAGAAATAGGAAAATCTGAGAAACTATGACACCACCAAAAGAATATGGTAATTTTCAAATACCATACCCTATAGAGCAGGAAATCCTTGAAATGACTGAAAAGGAATTACAAACAACAATCTTAAGAAACTCACTGTGATAAAAGAAGACTCAATTAGACAAAATAGTGAAATAAGAAAAAAAATCCAGAATATGAAGTAGGAAATTTACAAATAGATTAATACTGTAAAAAAAGTCTCAGAACTCATGGAACTGAAAGATTATCTTTGTAAAATAAAAAACACAACCAAGAGCTTAAGCAGCAGGCTAGAACAATCAGAAGAAAGAATTTCTGATCTTGAAGATAATCTTCTTGAAATAACCCAGGCAGACAAATAAGTAAATAAATAAATAATAATTTGAAAATGTGAGTAAAATCTAAGACATCTAGCAGACAACCTTAAGTACACAAATATTCAAATCATAAGTGTTCCAGAAGGAGAGGAGAAAGGAAAACCTATATGATGAAATAATAATGGAAAACTTCCCAGGTATATGGAGAGACATGGACCTTCAGGTCCAGGAGGCTCAAAGATCCCCAAACAGATTCAACCCAAAAAGACTCTCTCCAAGACACCTTATAATCAAACTGGCAAAGCTCAAAGACAAAGAGAGAATCTTAAAAGAGGCAAGAGATAAGCATCGATTCACCTGGAAGAGAGCCCCTATTAGACTAAGAGCAGACTTCTCAACAGAAATTCTACAGGCCAGAAGAAAATGCGATAATACATTCAAAATACTAAAAAAACAAACAAAAAAAAAACTGACAGCCAATAATATTTTACCTAAAAGGGATATTCTTCAGAAATCAGGGAAAAGTACTGTATTTCCTGGCTAAACAAAACCTGTGGGAGTTCACCAAAACATGACTAGCCCTACAAGAAGTCCCCAAGGAAGTCCTGCATCTGGAGTCTTGAAAAATGATAATCACTACTACAAATACACAAGAAAGAACAAAACCCACTAGGAGAAAAAAAATCCAAATGAGAAAGAGAAAGAAACTAAATCTTATCCTATTTCATATATTTCTGTTGTAATCTTTGTTATTTTTTAGTTATGTTTGCTCTTGGTTTAGTTTGCTTTTCTTTTTGTAATTTCTTTTTCTTTTTTTTAAAAGATGACCGGTAAGGGGATCTTAACCCTTGACTTGGTGTTGTCTACACAAGAAAGAACAAAACCCACTAGGAGAAAAAAAATCCAAATGAGAAAGAGAAAGAAACTAAATCTTATCCTATTTCATATATTTCTGTTGTAATCTTTGTTATTTTTTAGTTATGTTTGCTCTTGGTTTAGTTTGCCCTCTTTTTGTAATTTCTTAAGGTAGAAGTTTGTATTACTCATTTGAATTTTTTAATTTTTAATATAGGTATTTACAAGTATAAATTTTCCTCTAAGCACAGCATGAGTCCTACATCTTATAAATTTTGATTTGCTGTGCTTTGATTTTTATCCGAAAATACTCTCTAATTTTCCTGTAATTTTTCTTTTTACCCATTGTTTATTTAGGAAAGTGTTGTTTAATTTCCACACATTTGTGAATTTTCTAAATTTCCTTCTGTTGTTTTAGTCATAGAACATGTTTTCTATGATCTTAGTTTTTAAAAATGCAGTAAGATTTGTTTTGCGGCCAAAAAAAAAAAAAAAAAAGTAACAAAGTATTGGTTAGACTGGAGAGATAGGTTTCAATTATCTATTGCCGTGCATGGTGACCACAGTTATCAATAATGTATTATGTGCAATATTTCCCCCTTATTAGTGGGTATATGTTCCAGGACCACCACTGGATGCTTGGAACTCCAGATAGTAGTGAGCCATATATATACATACTATGTTTTTTCCTATATATACATACCTTTAATAAAGTTTACTTTATAAATTAAACACAGTAATAGGTTAACATCAATAACTAATAATAAATAAAACAATTATAACAACATATTGTAATAGAAGTTATGTGAATGTGTTCTCTCTTTCTCAAAATACCTTGTACTGTACTTTGCCTTCTTGTGCTAAAGAAGGAATGGAGAGGGATGGCTTGAGATTTCATCATGTTACTCAGCACAGTGAGCAATTAATAATAAATTTTTTCTGGAATTTTCCATTTGATATTTTCAGACTATGGTAGAACATTTGTAATAGTAGGCCATGTGTAACTAAAACAGTGGAACACAACACTGCAGATAAGGGGGGACTACTATATTTCAAAATTGCTACAGGAATTAATTTTGACATTCCCACAACAGAAAAATAAGTTGGTGAGGTGATGAATATGTGGATTGATTTTAGTCTGTCTATAATGTATACATAAGTCAAAACTACACATTTTATCCCATAAATATATACAATTATTATTTGTCAATAAAAATAAATTTTAAAAATTGCATGAAGAGAAAGCAAAAACAAATTATTTTCACAACAGTGTAGGTCATAGTGTTTGGGTGAAGCAGGAAGAGAGAATCTGCCTCTCACATTTTCCTTAGGTATGCTCTGAAGTTTAATCTCTGGTTATCTTTGTAAACCTTTTCCCCAAAGTTATATTAAAAAGAAGGTGATTCATGTCATTATTAGTTTTAGGCAATAAAATAGTTAAGATTAATGCATGTAAAACACTTGCATTTTTTTTTATCGAATCATAATTGATTATACATATTTTTGTGGTTCAATGTTGACATGTTGATCAAATCAATATTATTAGCATATATATTATTACAAATCATACTTATCCTTTATGCCCCTTTTCCAATCTCTCTCCATTCCCCTCTTCCACCCCCCTGCCACCTCTGATAACCCTAAATTTCTTCTCTCCTTCTAAAAAAGTAATGGTTAGTCTGCTGGTTTGTTGCTTAGATGATCTGTCTAGTACTGAGAGATGAGTGTTCTGGTCCCCCACTATTATCATAGAGTAGATGCTTCTTCTCTCACTCTGGAATGGGCTCTGTGGAGAGAGACATCCTCTTCTTTTCTTTGGTCTCTGCTGGTGACTCTCCTTGCATCAATGCACTTGAGTGGCTGGTGGGCCATCTGCTCAGTAATTGTGGCTTTTAGCTGCCTTTGTGGCAGCCATGGCTATTGTGACAGTGGTGGGCCTCCCACATGGAAGTGATGTTATTGGTGTGCTCTTTGCTTGATTACAGTAGGAATGGTCTGTCCCTGGCTCTATGCCTCAGGACCCTGGGCAGGACCCACGGTAGCACTGGTATGACTGAATGTGGGAGGAGGGTTCATCCCTGGCTTCAGACCTCAGGACCCTGGGTGGGCCTGTGACAGCAGCAGCATGCCTGGTTGTGGGAGAAGGGGTCGGTTTTCAGTCCATCTGTTTTTGCATTCTAAATTGTTGTTCTGGAGCAGTTGGGTGAGGGGACTGGGGAAGGAAATAGGGTGGGAGAAAGAAGAAAGAGGGAGGGCATGGTCAACGCCCATGGCACCCTTCCTCATTCCTGCAGGGGAGACCACGGGGCTTCCAGTGGTGGCTTGGTGGTTGCTGACCTGAATGCAGATGTCAGTGGGGTGTGGTTGAAGCCCTCAGCCCCCCACTGCCCCAGCTCAGGAGTCTAGGGCACTTTCTTCAGTGGCTCAGTGGTCACTGCTGGCTGGATGTGGGTGTCGGGGGACATGGTTGAGGCTCCCAGCCCTTCTCCCTCCCTGGCTTAGGAGCCCAGGGGGCTTCTAGTCCTTCTAGGTTTTATAGGTGTTTTTTGGTGAAGTGAGACCCTTACTACTTAATATCAAACTTTGTCTCTGGTCTGTGGGTATTTTGTATTTTTCTTTTGGTTCTGTGTTGGATTATTTGCTGTTCCCACTACTTAAACTCTGCACTGGAACTAATTTGTTCTTTGCTTACTTTTAAAATGGAGGAACTTCCTGTGGGGACCAGCACTTGAGCCCTGTGGTTGAGCTAAATTGCTGCTTTACTGCTGATTCCCTGGGGAAGGCTTTTTGTGCAGCTCAGGTTTTAATGGTTGACTTTGTAGGTACTTCCAGCTCTCGTGAGATCTGGTACACCTGGGTTGGGTAGAAACTCTGGTCTGGGCCTGACTCTTTTCATGCAGTTCTACGTTCCTGACAAGTCTACACAGAGTGGACCTGCACTGACTGTGGAGCATATCAGCTGTCCATGCTGTGCCCCAGTGTTCCCCCAGTGGGCCCATCTTCCCCACTGCCCACACTCCAAACACTTACCATGGGGCGGGCCATGCACCAGTCCCTTGTGATGTCTCACCAGCCTCTGAGTGGCTCCTTTTGTTCAGTTGCTGTGGCTCCTTGCTCCTATGTGGGTCCACAGGAACCCTGTTAGTGGTCCTGCTTGCCTAACGGCCACTGTAGTGGATTGAATTATGTCCCCCTAAAACTCACTGAGGCTTGAATTGTCTCCCAAGTTTTATGTATTAGAAACTTAGCCCCCACTGTGACTGTTAAGAGGGTGGGAAATCCTATTATGGTAATTGAAAGGTGGAGCCTTGAAGAGGTGATTGGATTGTAGGATCAGGTGGTAGTGAATGGATTAAAAATGGTGGTCACGGCATGGTTCTGAGGGCTTTAAAAGAAGAAGAGAGTCTGTCTTTCTCTCTGCTCTCTCTGTTTCCACCATCTTGCAATGTGAGACCCTTGGGTCACTGTCACCACCACCAGATGGACTTTAGACTTAGCCTCAGAAACTGTGAGCAATAAATTTCATTTTCTTTATAATTACACAGTTCCATGTAATTTGTTATAAGAAATAAAAATGGACTAATATAGCCACCAAGGCCCTCCTCTCCTGCCGCCTCCAAGCAACTTCATCTGACAGGCACAGCTGTGGCTTTTGCCAGCTCTTGTTCTGTGTGCTCACCAGCTCCAGCCTTGATGTGGCTGGGCCTCAAAATGGTTGGAGTGGTCCTTTCTTTCTCTCATTGTGGCTTCTCCTGCCTTCATGAACTCTGTAGGTCTCTTCTCCTCTTGCCCTGAGCTCTAGTGGCCCTAACTTGGATGTAGTTGCTTTTTAATAATTGTAAATTGGTTGATTTGTGGCAGACAGTGATGTTGACATCGTCTATTCTGCCATCTTGACCAGAAGCCACTTGCAAAATTAATGCATTATTTATTATCAAGGCTAGAAAATTCTGATAAGTAAAAGAATAAAATACAGATGATCCTACACTTAGGGATAACTGCTATGAACATGTTAGTATATTTCCTTTCAACCTTTTCTCCCTTGTATCCTTCCACTTTAAGTCAGCTGCTAGTCCCAGAGGACAGAGAATGTGTGTCTTCCAAAGGGTTAGGCTACTTGCCTGAGACCCATTTCCTCTGGGCTGACTTATGTACGAACAGCAAATAGCTGAGAAATGTTCAATAGTTTTCCTGCTCTGAATTCAAAGGTGGTTTAGACATTGTTAACTAAGATGTCTGGTTTTGCACCTCAGCTATTGCCTCCTGGAGGTGTTCCAGATAGGATGTCAGAAATTTCTTCCCTCAGATATCAGCTAGCCTTGAAGGTTGGAAAAAAAATTAAAATTAAATAACTTCTGCCATTTCAATGATGCTTCTTCATTGCTCTAATATCTTATTAATAATGGACATTTACTGAGCACTTACCATTTCTTAGACATTGTGCTAAGCATGTTACAAGTATTAACTCATTTAGTCCTTGAAACACTCTCATGAGGTAAGTCTTATTATTATTCCTGTTTTACAGATGAGGAAACTAAGCATAGGAAGGTTTAAGCAAGATCACACAGTTAATAAATGCTGTAGTGGAATTAAATTACTTCTTTTGTATTTATTGTGTAAATATAAATTCATATGTGCATATATGCATTATATATATATAAACTATGCATATATTAAAAAGTTTTGAAAATCAGTTTTTTTTTAAATAAAAAAACTAAACTAGAATTTTTTTCTTTTTGTTTGTCAATGTATTAAATTCAGTATACTGTCACCTTATGTTAAAGCTTTTAAATAATTCTTATATGAATTTTCTTAAAAATTTATATCGCAGGAAACAAACATGAAACAAACAAAAAGCCTAAATGAATTCCAGCATAAGAAGCTGTTCCCTCCCCCCAAAGAAGGAAAAGGGAAAACCCAATAAATACATTAAATAATAAAGAGCAGAAAAGAATGAAACAGCACAGCAGCATCTAGAAATAAGGAAGATTAACAAAATAAAAACTTGGTACTTTAATAAAATTTATTTAAAAAGCCTTATCTCTGGCAAGACTGATCAGAAAAGAAATAGAAAAAGCAAATCAAGAAAATATAAATAAAAAGTAAAATAACTATTGAAAAGAAGAGAGATTTTAAAAATGTAAGTGTATTATAAGCAGCGTGTTAATAAATTTTAAAAGCCTAAATAAAATGGCTAACTTTCTAGAAAAATATAACCTGCCATAATTGGTGAAAAAGAAGTAGAAAACTTAGACCAATAATATTGAAGAAATTGAAATGGTAGTCAAAGACTCCACTTCCCAACCCCAAAATATTCCAGTTCTAGACAGAAGTGAGTTTCGCCAGCATTTTAAGGAACAGTTAATTCCTACCTTATACAAATTGTGCCAGTAAATAGAAAAACAGTTAAAGCTGCTTAGGTCCCTTATAAGGCTCGAGTGATCTTGATTTTAAAAGCAAATAAGACCAAAACAGGAAAAGTAAATTATAGTCTCATTTTACTTGTAAACATATAAGCAAAAATGCCAGACAATATACGAGTTAACCAAATTCAATGTATTAAAATGTTCATCATGATCAGGTGGGATTTAACCCTGAGTACAAAGATGATTCAATATCTGAATACCTGTCAATGTATTTGACCATATTAACAGAGAAAAAACAATCACAATAGATGTAGAAAAAAGCAGCATTTGAGATGGCTCAGTACCTACTTACAATTAAAAAGTATTCTTAGCAAATGAGGAATAGAAATAAATGTCTTTAACTTGATAAAGGTTATACACCAAAAGCCTACTGCAAACATTATATGTAGTATAATAAACTCTAGTGGACATATCCCTTTAGGGACACGAGACAAGAATTTTTGTTATTACTCATATTGTTTAACATGCTGCTAGAAATCTTGGCTAACACTATAAGGAAAGAAAAATAAAAAGGAAAATAATTGAAAAGGAAGAAATAAAATGTCACTTTGGTAGTAGATATAATGTGTAATTAGAAAAGCCATAAAAATGAGCAGGCATAATTAGAACTATATAAAAGAATTCAGTAAAGTTTCCAGCCACAAGATCAACCCAAAAAGCAAGCAATAGCATTTCTCTGTACCAGCAAATAAAATACCATTTACAGTACCAACAAACTATGAACTATCCAAGAATTGACATAAAATCTGTATGAAAAAACACTTTAAATCCTAATAAAGGACAAAAGAAGGTAATTTAAAAAATAGACATCCATACCCCCAGTTCTTTCCATATCATCCCCAAATTAATCTACAAGTCAATAAAATCTCAACCAATATTCCAGTTACATTTTGTGAGAAGCTCAATAAGTGTATTCTAAAATTCATGTAAAGAATAAGGTCCAACACCAACTGAATCAACTTTCAAAAAGAACAGCAAAGAATGTGAAGATTGCCTTACCAGGCTGAAAAATATTAGAAAGCTAGAAATACTGTTGGGTAATATAAATAGTGTAGCATTGGCTCAAGAACATAGAGACAGACCAATAAAAGAGAAGAGAGATCTCAGGAATAGATTAGTATATAAATGAAAACATAATACACAATAAAGTTTGCACCACAAATTAATGGGGAGAGAATGGATTATTTAGTAGATACTGCTGGAAAAACTGGCTCACTGTATTAAGAAAAATAAAACTGAATCCGTAGCTAACACTACATACAAGAATGGAGTCTAAATGGATTGAAGATCGAATTACTAAGACAAATCCTGTGAAGTTAGTAAAAACTTGTAAAGTTAGTAAAAAATTAGGAGAATTTCTTTGTGACCTAGGGGCAGGAAAGGACTTCCTAACTAAAATCACAAAAGCATGAACAAAAAGACAAACATGTTGATAAGCCTGATTATATGAAATTAAGTATTTCATGGTCAGAGGATATTATAAATTCTTTGAGGGCAGAGCCTTTGTCTTTGTTTATTGCTATGTCCCTAGTACTTAGCATAATGCTTGGTACATAGTAGGTGTTCAAAAAATATATGTTGAATTAATGAAAAATATATTTTCTCCAAGAATTATTATATTGTGAATTCTGTATTCTTTGAAAATATCCTTTGTGGGGGGTAGGGAGTGGAGCTGGTGGTGGGAGCAGGAAAAAGGAAGGGGGATTTCACTCAAGTCAGAGCTCCCAGAAGTTTTCAAAAGTGAGTGAAGCATATATCTAAGCTCGGAAGGGATGGATTTCTTCATTGAGATTCCAGGCTATCAATCACCAGAGCTCAATCACCAATGAATTAGGAGTTGCCCTCAGATCTGTAAGCAGAAGTTTCAAGAAATTGCCAGGGGTCTGGAAAATTTGAAGTGGATTTTTTAGAGTTGGTTTTAGGAGAAGACCATCCCCATAAAGTGGGGAATAGGGTGGTGTTTGCTATGTAGACAGACTTAGAGCTCAGAGGGAAGTTTTCAGGAAGGTTATCTAAACCTCTTAATGGGGATAGAGATAATTTGGGCAGAAGGGGGTTGAGAGCTCAGAAGGTTTCATTAAGACTTGTAAGTTCAAAATCCTGCACTTAAGAAACTTGCTTGTTTTTCTCCTGTACAAGGTTTCTATATTGATTTTGTTATTATCTTTCTTTAGGATTTATGAATATTTTTTGTGATGGATGTTAGCGTCAGACTCTGTGGGAAGGGATCTGTGCCACATATGAGAGAACATTCAAAGTTGGGAGGATCAACCTCAACCCAAATCCATTGGCTGACTATTCAGGGGAGATGTTTGTTAATCTGTAATTTAAATAACTCTCACTCCAAGTGATTGGAAAGATTAGATAAGTTTTGGAAACACCACCTGAAAGAAGACATTTTGAGAGGGAAAATGCACAAATGTTGTCTTCTCCATGATAGATATCCTTTATCATGCAGCTCCTCACTTTCTGGTCTGATTGATACCCTGCTCCAGCCTGGTTGTCCGGAGGAAAAGAAAACATCTGTCTTCCTGGCAGATGACCTTTATCATTGCTCGCTACCTTCAACAAGAGGTATCCCAAAGAACCTAACAATGGCGAACATATTCGTAACACCTAAGACTTTGAAAATGTCAGTGCTCCAAGAGAATTTTGATATCATATAACCCAACACTTTTCCCTCCCCTTTCCCAAATTCAACCCCCACTGTACAGATGAGGAATTGGAGTCCGAGAGGGGAAGTGACTTGACCAAAGTCACATACAAAGTTACATGCATCTAGAGGTCAGAGGAGTCATTTGTCATGCTATTTTCTATATTGATCGCTGCCCTTTGGGGCTGGCAAATTAGCCATGGGTATCAATCCCAGCTCTGGTACTTATTAGCTGCGTGCTCTTGGAGAGGTCAGCTTCAACTCTCAGAATCTCCATTTCCTCCTCTGAAAATGGGACCATTAATAATCCTAACCACATTGATCACCTAGCATATTGTAGGTGAGCCCAAAACATTATTTCTCCTTTCTGCCCCCTTTCCATTCACTAAAAAGCACAGGGTGGTAAAGTTCAGTTAGTTTCTAGATGTACCCAAAAGAGAGAAACAAAGACTAGCTAGCTATCTGAAGGCAGGTGGAAGACAACTTTTTCTGAAATCTAGGAAAGTCTTATAAATGAGAAACTGAGGTCCAAAAAAGGATAAATAATTTGTCTCAAAGTGACCTGTCATGTCAGTGGCCTCTTAGGCGGACTAGAAGGTAGATCTCCTGCTACTTTCTCCTGCCAGGACTGGAGGCCATAAAGGCCCACACCCTCCCATCCCCTCTCACACCCAAGTTCCTGAAGTTCCTGCCCTTGCCTCAGGGAGAGTTCCAGCCTTGCTGAAGCCTATGCAGACTGGAGCTAGAGGGCTGAGGATGATGTTCCCTCATTCCCTGGATGGATTCAATAAATCTTCAAATCTGAAATCACCTCTAAAGTTCATTCCATCTCCACCTAGAGAATGGGATGAAGGGATGTGAGAAGAAATGTTGGGGAAGGGTAGGAAGGAGGGGCTGAGGAGGGGGAGGGGTGATTGGCTTTTGCATTTCCCCACATGGGACTGCATTAGTAGTTGATGTCAGTCAGGGAACATAAGAATTTTTACAAAGAAAGAAAAAAAGGGAAGAAGGGAGGAAAAAAGAAAAGGAGAGAACCTATTAGGCTGATTGTAAATGGAAGCTGGGCATGATACAGTGTTAGGTTGGGAGAAAGGAAGCAACCCTTGGACAAATGTTGAAATGATTAGTTACTTGTTCTCAGCAAGCCTGAGGCAACTCCCTTGGTGGTAGCAGGGGGAGTCCTACTTTGGGTTAAATTCGAAGTTCTTTCTCTGAACCCCCCCTCCCATTGCCCACCATCCCTATCATGGTGAGATTATCCACTGGGTTTTAAGGTTACCTGATTCTGCTCTAGGGCTTTGGGATACCAGTCTGAGAGTGCTCACCATAGACTTAGTGTTCTCTGGCCATTTTCAGGTTTTACACCCTGGAATATTCCCAGGAAGCACATCCTTAGCTGGTATACTCACTCTCATTACTACTGTTCACTTCCTCCCTTTTCCAGAGCTGTCAGAACCCTGAGTAAGGGAACAGTGACATAATTAGAACTAGGATCCAGGCCTTTGTTTCAGAACCTCCTTATGAATTGAGAGAAAGACTTTATTCGACTATTTCTCTGAAACCTGGGAAACTGTGTTGAGTGCCGAGCTGCCCATCTACAACTCCAGCTCTTTACAGTGGCTTTTCCAGGCAGTGTAATGCCATGCCTTGCACAGGCACTCAGCTAAGTCTGCTGAATAGCAGCAAGCTACATTTTGGACGGGACACCAATGGCAATAGGGTGTGTGTCCATGGTAGGTGCAGATAGGTCTTGGACCCTCTTCCATATGGCCTGATCTCTTGGAAACATTTGGGAAAATAAATAAGTCTGTTGGTTGATTTACAAATGATCCTTAGAGGGAAAGAAGAGGGTATGTATCATGAAAAGTGAACAGCTGAAGAAGTGCCAAAAGGAACTTTATATTTTTTTTTAGGGGGGGTGAAGACAGGCATAAGGACCAACACATAGGTTCCTCAGTAAAGCCTATGAAGAATAAAGGACCCCAACAAGCCTCATGGAATCTGGGTAAGTAGAGGCACTTCTTGAAGAAGCACATGGCAAAAATGAGAAGACCTTCATTTTAAGGCTTAGAGTATAAGCAGGGCAGGGATTTTTGTTTGTTTTGTTCAGGACTGTATAGATGCTCATAAACATTTGTTAAATGAATGAATTAATTTTACAGATGTGAATACTGAAGCACAGACTTACCCAAAGGCACATGTTGGCAGAATTGGGGTATTGAGAATTGGTGGTATTGAGACCCTAGGCCTCCACTATACTAACCTACAGGTCCCTGGAAGTCCCCCTTGATGATCTGACATTCCCCTTTTCTTAAAAAAAAAAATAACATGCATAATTTGTTTTTTGGGTTTTTTTTGGTATAAAGGTGGTACATACTTATTCTGAAAAATAGAAAAAAGAAAAAAATTACTTAGAATCCCAATGTTCAAACACAATCATTGTTAATATCTTGCTGAACTCCCTTACCAGTAATTTATTTTTTACACATAGGTCTTTATTTGACAGGTTAGACTTATCTCTCCTATTCCCAAAATCCCATACTTCAATCAAACTGTAATAGTTGTTTCTTGTGTGCCTTGGATTTTTCCACTTCTGCCATTTTGCCCATGGGGTTCTTTAAATCTGGTATGCTTTTCCTGTTTTTATCCTTTATCTTTATTTTATTTTTCAAGATCCTTATCAGATGCTAACTTCTACATGACATATCTTGATTTTTCCTTTCTTAGAATAGCTATTAAATATATTTTGCCCCCCCCCCTCTTCCCCACCAGGTGTGAGCAATTCAAAGGTTAGCCCATGTCTGACTCTACTGTGTCTCCCCCAATGGCATGGGCTATCACTGTGTCTGGAACAGAGTAAGTGCTCTGTAAAGGCTGAATTGGCTCAGCCAAGGTTTGAAAAATTTATCGAGTACATATTATGTGCCAGGCACTGTGTTAAGACTACATGTACTGACTCATTGGTTTCTCACAACCATCGTATGTGGTAGTGGTAATTAGTATTATTAGTTCTATTTTATAAGGAAAAAACAGGATGAAGAAGGGTAAGAATTTTTCCCAAGGTCATACCATAGTATCGTAGGATTTGACACTAGGATCCACCTTCTTAACTGTTATGCTCTGCTGCCCATTAAGTGATTGCAAAATTGGGAATGTATATTTCCAGGGGAATGGAAGCAGAGAAAAGGTCAGGTGCTGAAGGATACACAAAGTGGCAGGGTAACACAAAACACCTTCATGCAGCATCAGTTTTACTTATAGATGTGGGGAGGAAAAATAAACAGTCCAAAATAGCATTGCTTTTGTCTTAAAAAACAAGCATGGCTATAGAAAACAGAACTTGCATGAATATTTAGCACAAAACATAGAGTTTCAAATAAGTTTTGGCTTGTAGCTAGCTGCCTTGGGTTGCATCCCCAGGAACCCCAAAGGGATAGAACATTTCTCTCTACTTCTTGGAGTATCTGAGAAACACTGGCTTATAGGTTGATGGCAAGAGGGATGATGGGTGTCAATGGTGAGGGGAGTGGGCAAAGTAATGGTGGGGATGATGGCCGACTGGAAAAGTGGCTTTTAGAATGACACTTCAGGTAGTAGTGATGACAGTTTTGACAGCAGTGATGATGTTAGCAGCGACTGAGATGGTGACAGGTGAGATGAGAGCAGTGAAGATGAACGGTATGGATTAGAGTAGCTATGATGATTACTTAATCATAGTCCAGCTTCTTGCCAAATTCTGGGTCACTTCCAGAATCAAAGTGAATTAGGAGTGGGAATCTGCTCCTCCCCCATCCAAATTGCAGGGCCCTATCAACAAAGCTTTGGCCATTTTGGAATCTTCTGCCATTTTCTCATGAATGATGTTCAGGACTTCATGAAGTTCCCTCTATCTGGACTGCCTGCTCCCTTTCCAACCACTTTTCCCACCTCCTTATATGTGAAGCTCCTTTATTTTTCAAGACTCAGCTTTAGAATCCCCTCTCACAGCCCATCTTGGCCAGGCAGACTCAAGTATTCCTGCCTCTGTGTTCCCATAGCACTCTCTATTGGAGCATTTGTCACACATTGGATTTAAATGTTGTCTTTCACTCTAGACTACCAGTTACTATTGCATTTTGTTTTCTATCAGTCTTGGGATGTGGAAGAAAATGAGAGTAGATCAACAGGAGATTATGCTTCCTACTGTAAGACTGCAATCTAGCTCAAAGTCACCAAACAAACAAATGGTTATACTGAAGACTCAGGATCCTATGGGATGGCTTAAAGTTCCTTGAGAGGTAGATTGGGATGATGTCTAAAGGGACAATTTTAGTCCAAGAGTTTGTAGCAGTCATACCTACCCTGATGGTCATTCATTTATTTATTTAATGCATATTTATTGAGCCTTCAGTGTATCCAAGGCTGTACTGATTGGCTCCTGAAATTACAGCAGATAATCTCCTCCTCCCTAGCATCTGCCCATATGTCAGTCAACAGACACTTATTGAATGCTCACTTGGTGTGAAGGCCTTTTTCTGTGTGGCACCAAGGGGTAGAGATGGAAACATCAAGGAAGTAGTGAGCTTAATACAAGGAAGTACTTTCTAACAGAGCTGGTTATGATTAGAACAGGCTGCCTCAGTGGGAAAACAGTTATCCATTTTTGGAGGTGTGCAAACAGGAGCTAGGGTATTAAAGTAAATATCTAAGGTACATTGGAGCTCTGATCTTCTGTCCCTAGAAAGAGCCCTAAGTCCATCCCTCCTGTAACCTCACTGCTACTTACTGTTCTTTTATTCTTTTATTTACTGTTCCCAACTTCTTCTCTTCTCTCTGTTTCCCTCCTATGCCCCAGTTTTGAGTTAGGGGTAGAGGTTTGTGGTAAAAATTACTTCCTTTGTGTGGCTGCATAACAGAGTGGCCTAACTGTGCCTACCATTTGGTATGGAGCTTTATAGTTTGCAAAGCACTATCACATGTATGGATCTATTCAATAGACATTTATTGAGCACTCCCTTGTATTGGGCACATGATCTTGTGGCATCCTCACGACAACCCTGTCAGGTAGGTTCAGGGGGACAGGGCCTAGTGCCCAGCTGAGGACCAACTCAGGCCAGTTGGCTTGTGAGCAGCATCACAGAGGACTGGGCCTGCATCTCCTTGCTCCCTCCAGTCTCATCAGCTCTCTGTCAGATCTACCCCTAAGGAAAAGGCAGTGCTTCTCTCAAAGGGGATGGAGAAAAAAATTTAGATAGGCTTAAAGGCAGACAGGTTCAAAACCACCCCAAGCTGTTCTGTTTCTAGAAAGAACCATGGGTCTCTCCCACTTGTACCCCAACTTTTACCCTCAAATGCCTATTGGCCCACGTCTTTCTTGCTGAAGGTAAAAAGGTTTCTGTCCAAACCGACAGCAGCCAGGCAACCTTTGTGGCCAGTTCCCAGCTTTGTGGACTGGACAGAGAGAGAGTGATTTTGGAGTCTCTTGTCCATAGGCACAAGGTTGGAGGACAGGATGGTTCCAGGCTGGCAAAACTGCAGGTCTACAAACCATGTATACCACAAGAGAAGTCTCTCCTAGACATGTAAAGGGCCCAGTCCTCACACTAGGACTGGGAAAATAGAACTGCCCATTGTCTGTTAAGACCTTACCCCAGCTTCCTCCACCTCCCACTCCACTCTCCTCATCTCTCCCACACTGAAATTACCTGAAAAAAAAAAAAAAAAGAAAAATATGTAGGAGAACAGTGCAGCTGGTTGAATTCAGTAATGATTAAACTAAGGGGGAGAAAGTTAGACAACTTCTACTGATGTCCACACTTCCACCCCTCAGTTTGACCTCCCCTCATCATTCTAGTGACAACAGAAATGGTACTTGTGCTGAATTTCATATTTGCATTATGCCCTTCTCCCCAGACTCAACCCTCATATAATTTTTATTTTTTAGACAAGAATGAATATTTGACTTGTACTTTTTTTTTTTTTTTGGCTCATAAACAAATGCATTGTCTCATTCGATCCTCCTGATACCTTTTAAGGCAATCAAGATGGGAATGATCAGCTTTGCTTTGCAGATGAAGAAAGTGAAGCAGAGAGAAGAAGCAATTTGCCTAAATTCATAGCCATGCCTTTGCCCTTCAGGGACCCAGTGCTGTTAAAACCATACCTAAGAAGTTCAATCCCACTGAAATGGCTAGGACTAAAAAGATTAAGATGGCAGCAGCATTCAGAAGGGTAATATTTTAGGCCACAGGACCTTACTTGGCACCCCCAAAACTGCAAAGAGGCAGTGACCACTTCATGCACATGGAGAGTTAGCCTAGCCATTGGTCCTTTTGTTCATCTAGTAAAAGGATTTACAAAAATCTGTGAACAGATGAATGGGTATGGCTTGGGGAAGGTGGAGGAAGTAGCAACTCTGGGGGATAGTCCTGAAGAAGGGCCCTCATCCCCACAAGGAAGCAAACAGAAAGAAATAACACCACTCCACGTGCACTTGGACAGAGGTACAAACACAAATGGGCTGATGCCAATACTTCCTGCTCTGAACTTGGTGGAGCTAGGGCTTTCTGTCCTCAGTGTGATTTACCAACACTTCCAGTTGACCTACCTATTACTCACTGTAGTCACTTTAACAAGAACTTCCTCCTTCCCAAGGAGTTGCTCCCTGTAAGGAGGAAGCCGAACAGGGGACATGGAGGCAAGTAGAGGGCATAGGCCCTACCTTCCACAGAGCAATAGCTGCCATATATTGAGCTCCTACTCTGTGTCAGGTATTGTGCTTGGTGCTTTGCCTCCCCAACCCCCAAAACTTTGAGCAAAACAAGGCTAGGGTCATCAGCTCAAGATTGCAGATGGGGAAAACAGACCTGGAGAGTTGAAGAGATCTTCCCAAGCTTACATAGTGAGTTGTTCTAAAAGCCAAGACAAGAACTAAGCTCCCTAGGCTCCCAGTTGGCCCAGAAATTTTCAAAGATTTAAAGTGAGTCTTTAAACTGAGAACTTGTTTCTACCCTAAGAGCCACTATGTCAAGTAAACAGCTGTATTGTCCCTACAAGAACATCCTCACCGGTGACGGTGTGTGTGTGGGTGTGTGTGTCTGCCAAGACAGATGTGCACACAGCACTGCTCCATAGTATTTAGGGAAATGGGAATAAATGAATCTTGTCCTGTATCATTTTTTTATTTTGGATGTTTGTTTTCAGTCATGCCAAAGTTGACCAGCAATGTTAACCATTCTAGTTTCAGCTGAAATAGGAACACATGAACCTATACAACTGACCTGTGCACAAGATCACACTCACAGATACATCCATGAACACACACACACATAGCCTATGTGGAAGTCACACTATGTCACGAAAGGTAAGTATTTGCCTTTCCATTCCTGTTCCCAGGGTAGAGGACTGGCAAGATGACATGCACAACAAGCCAGGGCTCAGTGCCTGAAGGGAATTCGGAAAAACAAGTATCTTATAAATAGATTCTCCTCTCCCCACCTCAACCCTCCTCCCTAAGAAAATCTCAGAAACTTCAAAGCTTTATTGCTTATTTCTTTGTCAAACTCCTAAGCCTCGTTTGCTGAAGGAGGCTATTTAGCCAGCCAACCGTATAATAACTTCAGAGGAAAAAGAAAAACTGGTTTCCAGGGAGAAAAATGTAGTTCAGAGGCCAAGGTAAGTGATAAAATTGGGGTTTCTTGAAAACTCCACCTTCCATAATAAAATCTTCAGACAACCAAGTGTGGTCTGGGGCCACTGAGTAGTAGGTAAGAAGTAAAATGGTATGGGTATTTACCACATGGCCTTTTATCATTTGACTTCTTTCTGAGGTAGCTGTCTTAGGGCTGGCTTCAGGAGGAGGACTTTGTTGGGGGTACAGAGCTAATTATCTGTATGGAGAGGTCATAACTGAGCTGGGTAGGCTTTATAAATCTAAGTCCAAATGAAGATATTGCTCACATTTCTCCACTTCAGGCCCCATCCTATCCTGCCCCACTCCACTCCCCATAATTTCTTTCACCCTGTCATTGATATCAGAAACCAGACACCCTAGGTATATGGTAGGTTCATTCCTTTGGTTAAGCCTTATCCTTAGACCCACTTTTAAGGGGCAATCCACCTGGGAGGTGAAACACACTAGGTGGCTAATGTTTCAGTGTGAATGAATTGGTCCAGTACCGGAGAGGCCCCAGAGTTGTGTGTGGGGATGGATTGGAGGGGTGGTGCTGAAAAGGAAGAAAATCATAATATGGGCTCTACACCATACTCACACTAACAATGTGAGGCCCTGAAAAAAATTTCTTCGTTCTAGGTCTCAATTATCCATCTACAAAATGAGAAGGACAGTCCAGTTGTCTTTCAGTTTTGGTATCCATGGAAATGTTGTGTTTGGACTCACTTTCACTAAATGTGGCATGGGTAGGGGGAGGAGGTAGGAGGAAACTGAAAACCAAATATTAATTCTTCTTTCTAGTTAGGAAAGCTGGGTGGGCCCTATTTTTACCTTGGAGTGCTTTCCTTGGGAGGGAAAAGAGGGGAGGAAGATGATTTATTGTTCCCCACTCCCATGGATCTTTGTGTAGAGCATGTACCCATTACTTCAGCACAGTGGGTGAGAAGGAGAAAAATAACTGTGACACAGGAGGTTTGCTGTGTTTAGCCCTAGTGGAAACAGAAGACTCAGGGAACACGTCCATGGGGCATGGTGTGGGTGCCTGGTTATTAATGGTTAAAGAGTGGGCCAAGGGACAAGCCAAACTCAGAATGTGCATAATTTACACAGATGGGTACTTAACACAAACTAAGCAGTAATGCCAGTTTAAAAATGTTATTCACATAATTTCTGGATGTTTAGGTCCCCAGTAAAATGTATCAACAAATCTTAATCCTTTTGGGTCTCTCTCCTTGGATCTATGTCAGCTGTAGCGGTGCACTCCCTTACAAGGGCTCCTAATCTTTGGCAGCTGCCACCAAATGCAGAGACTCCATAGGGCAGCAAACAAAACAGGGGAGAAGGAATTTACCCAGAATCCTTGGGAAACAATTCTGGCCCAGCTGACCAATTTAATAAGTTAGGATTCCCATTGGATGGGAGCACCTGAGGAGACATTGGATTCTATGGGATCTCTCTGCAGATAGCCTTTCTTTTGTGTCCCACCAATTTTTCAGGGCACCCTTATATTTCTGGTGTCCTATATCCCCCCCGGTGTTCCCTCACTCTGTATCTAGGGGCATCTATTTTGGAGGTCTGAATTCTCTCCGGACTCTCCTTATGTCCCTAATTTTCTCTCTCTCTCTCTCCCCCCACACACACAAACACACACGCTCTCTCTCTCTCTATTGAGATATAACTCAGATACCATAAAATCCACCCATTTAAAGTGTACAATTAAATGGTTTTTACTATAGTCATAGAGTTGTGCGACTATCACCATAGTCACCCTCCAAAAGAAATTCAATACTTGTTAACAGTCATCTGCCCCTTTTATAGAGTCCTAACTTTCTCCTGAAAACTGCTCCCATGTCCTTGGGGCCTCACCTTTTTTCTAAGGCCTTATCTCTCTCCTGGCGACTCTCATCCTCACATCTTTGAAGTCATCCCCTTTTTAGGGGTCTTTTCTTTCTCAGGATCTCCCCCATCTTAGGCCTATATGCTGTTTTAGTGTCCCCTCCCTGTGTCTCTGCAATTCCACCCCTTTTCTTCAATCCTTTCTCCTGGCATCTCTACCCCAAATCCCTGGACCTACTTCCCTTTTCTGGTGTCCCTTCAATATACAGGCCACTCTTTTGAAAGCTTCTATCCTCCTGCACAATTACATTTTAGATTTAGAATACCATCCCTCTTTGGATCCTAATTCTGTCTGGCTCTCACCCCTTCCATCTCTCTCTGAGGCTTCACCTTTATTTCTGGAATCTTATCTCTTTGGAGAACTATCTGTCCTTACATCTCTTGGCTTTTCTCTTTTCTGTGTTCCCCTCCTAAGTCCCCGGCACAATACCCCTCTGCAGTTCTTTTGCAGTTTTTCTCTCTCTTATGAACCCATCTCTTCCTTCTCCTGATTCCACCTCTGTTTGAAGTCCTGTTTTTTAGAGACTCTTCCTGGCATCACTGGGGCTCCACCCATTTCCTGCAGTCCCATTTCTCCTGTGGTCTCCTCCCCACATCCTTGGGGCTCCAACTCTTTTCTTCAATCTTATACCCTGTGATTCTGGGGTTTCTCAGTCTTTTGAGGTTCCCCGTCCCCTCTGTCTCAGTGGCACCCTCCAAGTATCTTCTCTAAATCTCTGAGGCTTCTTCCCTTTTTTCTGGGGTCTAGTTTTTCTCACAGAGCACCCCTGTTCAAATCCCTGGGGCTTCACTCCAGTTCTCAGGTTCTATCTGCCTGCTGGTGTCTCCTCTCACTTTCCTGGACTCTCCCTCTTCCTGGATTTCTTCAGTCACCTCGGTTTCTCCTCTGGCTGGTGCGTTCCTTTTCTTCTGGACCATTACTGCCCACCCCCATGTATCCCTGAGCCCTGTCCCTGAGGTAGCTAATTCACTATGATTTGTGCCTATGGGATGGAGAATCCAACTCCACAGGAAACATGCCAAATATCTACCACTTAAAGATAAAGGGCCAATGGTGGTGACCACATGCCCTGTGGCACTGGCGTGCGACTGAGCATGTGGGCCTCACCACTGCCTCACCCCATCCCCACCCCAGCCAAGTGAATGCTGACCAGAGAGGCACCGACCCAGAGAGGCCCAAGACCCATGGTGGTCATATGCCCCGTGGAGCCAGCATATGACTGAGCAGGTAGGCCTTACCACTGACAGACGACATCCCCAGCCCAGCCGAGTGCATGCCAACCAGAGAGGCACCCCACCAGAGAGGCCCGAGACCCATGGCAACCATGTGTCCAGCGGCACCAGGGCACGACCAAACAGGCACTGAGGCAGCCATGTCAAATTGGCAGCACCAGCAGTATCCTAGCCAGATGATGAAGATGAAGTCAAACTGTTCCTGTTTGCAGATGACATGATCCTATATATAGAACAGCCTAAAGCCTCTAAAAAATAACTGTTGGAATTGATAAACAGTTTCAGCAAAGTTGCAGGATACAATATCAACATACAAAAATCAGCAGCATTTCTATTCTCCAATAGTGAACATGCAGAAAGAGAAATCAAGAAAGCTTTGATCAAAAATAAAATACTTAGCAATTGAGTTAATCAAGGATGTGAAAAATCTCTATAATGAGAACTACAAACCACTGCTGAGAGAAATTAAAGAAGATACAAGAAGATGGAAGGATATCCCATGCTCTTGGATTAGAAGAACCAACATTGTGGAAATGTCTATACTACCCAAAGTAATAAACAAATTCAATGCAATCCCCATCAAAATTCCAATGACATTTTTCTCAGAAATGGAAAAAACTATCCAGACATTTATATGGAATAAAAAAAGACCATGCATAGCCAAAGCAATTAGGAGCAAAAAAAAAATAATAATAATAATAAAGCTGGAGGCATAACACTATCTGACTTTAAACTATACTACAAAGGTATAATAACCAAAACAGCATGGTATTGGCATAAAAACAGACACACTGATCAATGGAATAGAATAGAGAATCCAGAAATCAACCCACAAACCTACAGCCATCTGATCTTTGACAAAGGCACCAAGCCTATACATTGGGGAAGAGACTGCCTCTTCAGCAAATTGTGCTGGGATAACTGGATATCCATATGCTGGAGAATGAAACTAGCCTCATACACCATATGCTAAAGTTAACTCAAGATGGATTAAAGAATTAAATATACACCCTGAAACAATAAAACTTCTTAAAGAAAGCATAAGAGAAACACTTCAGGAAGTAGGATTGGACACAGACTTCATGAATACGACCCCAAGAGCATGAGCAACCAAAGGAAAAATAAACAAATGGGATTATATCAAATTGAGGAGTTTTGGCACAGCAAAAGAAACAACAGAGTTAAAAGACAACCAACAGAGTTGGAGAAAATATTTGCAATATATGCCTCTGACAAAGGATTAATATCCAGAATATACAAGGAACTGAAACAACTTTACAACAAAAAAATAAGTAACCCAATTAAAATATGGGCAAAAGAGCTAAATAGGCATTTCTCAAAGGAAGATATATGAATGGCTAACAGACACATGAAAAAATGCTCAACATTACTCAACA